>NC_047152.1:1500000-1737671 GCF_009819705.1 Hippoglossus hippoglossus | reverse complement strand
AGATTTATTTTCAGGTACTTTTTACTTTTACTCGACAACATAGGAGCAAATATCTCTTCTTTCTACTCCACAACATTTTAATCATGAATTGCATTAAATCTTCACATTATATATTTATAGTACATATATTTATATATTTAAAAGTAATCAATAATGAGTGAGGGAATTAATCCCCACAAGAGTGGGAAGGTAACATAAGACCCTGATCACTGATGAAGAAATATCTGAAATAGATTCCACCACCTAAACTCAGCAATAATGATGTAGTAGACCATTGTAATATGGAATAGGAGGCACTATAGGCATGCACTTTCACTTTTAATACGCATGTTCAAGATAGAAAACTGAATGTGTTACTTTTACTTGTGAAATCTTGAATTAGAGGTTTATAATTTTGAAAACCCATGATCTCCACCCATGATTTACCACGCTTTAATAAATGTGGCCAAGACTGCCTCAGTAAGAAGGACTTCAATTTACCTGAGTACTGCTAAATTTGTGTTTTACCAGTGGCTGCTGGGAGCAAATCTGCGGAATCTAGTGTTCTTTTTCTTTCTTTTTTTCAAAGGTAAAAGCAAAGGATGAATAAAAGGAAGAAATAGATGAGGAAAAAAGAAAAGAGGCTAAGAGACAGACAGGCTCGGCTCAGAGAACGGAGAAGATGGATGAGCTGAGGCCTCAAAGCCTCAAACTCCTCCACTTCCTCTCGCTATCTATTACACATTAGGACACACACACACCCCCCCCCCACACACACACACACATACACACACAGTGTATTAGCGTCAAAGCCATGCAGACAGACAGAGAGCAGTAATGAATGAGTGGATGTTCTCAAGCTGAATTCTCTTCACCCAGCAACTGACACACACACACACACACACACACACTTCATATTACTCTCTACAATGTTCATTTCGTCGTCTCAACCTCTCCTTCACAACGGCGTCCAAATCCATTCATCTTTACTTCATCCCTCCATCATGGGTTGGACGTCCGTGGTTATTTGTGGCCATTGGTGAGGTGGCATTCTGTCGTCACTCTGTCAACTTCCTGTCTGTCGTCACAATGAGCAACAGCAGAAAAGACAAAAACCTTCTCTCGGTCTTTTGTCATTTGGACATGACTTCTCAGCCTTTCTGTGCCCTTTGATGTGCATACCACGCTTCTTTTTACAATGTGTGTGTGTGTGTGTGTGTGTGTCTGTGTGTGTGTCGCTCATCCTTTCTTTCAGGTTCAAACATGAGTTTACCATGTCGTTTTCTGTGTTTGAATGTTGTATTTGTGAGCCGTGTGTGTGTGTGTGTGTGTGTGTGTGTGTGTGTTTGTGTGTGTGCAGTCAGTGTGGCTCCAGGCCCTCATGCGTCAGAGGGCCTTTTTCTTTCTGTGGCCCCTGAGCAAACATATTAAGAACTACCTTATCACTGCTTATACAGCCAGGGCCACACACAAAAAAATGCACACATTAAATACAAGCCTAAATACACACCACATTCACAAAAAGACAGATTTGACTCCAAACACACAAAGTTCGCCGCCAAACTCCCCAAATGTCACAGGTCCATGTGGAGGCGGGAAAGAGGCGGTGCTAGGGAGTCTTCCAGGGCAGCCATTGGTGGATAATGAGCCATCGGTCACACGTTTAGGGGCAAATTCTGCTTTATAAAGGCGAGACAGGTCGTTTACAGTTGGTAGGAACGTGTTTGACACAGTCTTGACAAGCCTTCTTCAAGAGGCGCATCCATGTAAAGTGAAGGGAGAGACTCATTTTGTTATACAGATAAAAAGAAAGATATTTAAAGGAAAGTAGACGAAAACCTGTGTCTGGTTGAAAAACAGAAGGAAACCCTATCACAACGGAAAAGGATCAACTGAACTCTAAACTGAACTCGAAATTTCAGAGAAGGAGATTTAAAAGCTGCAGACCAACCTTTAAAATCCTCTTAGCTTTATGTCTAAACCATCTGCAAGATCTACAACGTCGGCTGGAAGGTTGAAGAATCGGGAGGATACGTGGACCACAGAGAGAAACAACACATACTGAGAACTTGTTCCAGGAAAAAGAATCCTGATTCCGAAATCCAAACTTCAACCGTTTTTTTTTTTGTTCACGTTCGTATAAGTGCTCGGTTACAGCCACGATGTTTCACAGAGCAGCGCCTGCCGTGATGATGCTGATGATTCTTGGGACCGGAGTGGAGATGGCCCCCACTGAGAGAGGTAAGTCCCCTGTGAGATAACAGGCAAGAGTAGTTAGAGATTGGTGGTTTTTAGCCAAATGGTGAGAGGATGATGCTTTTCAAGGTAAATAGAGATCTGTGTAGGGGGTAGACCAAACACTGTTGCTGAACAAACTGGAATCATTCAGTAAAAACACATTATAACCTTCAGTGCCATCATTTTCAAATGGATTTTAACCACATCAGGATCAGTACAATTTTGATTAGAGCAAATACAGTCAATGGTCTGTATTTATAAAGCACTTTTCTAGTCTTGATGACCACTCAAAGCACTTTACGGTACAGTTTTGCCATTCACCCATTAACACACACATTCATCCACTTTCTCTATCCATACATCACAGACTGTCGGCACAGTCGTCAGGGACAATGTGGGATTCAGTATCTTGTGTATCACGTATTTCATGGTCTTACATAAACCATATGTGTTCCTGCCATAACCAGTTATTCATATTGTAATTTTTTTGTCTTTGCTGTCAGTCGTCAACAATCCCAGGTTCCTTTTAGGCATTTTTTGTCTTTATAAAATAAGAGACAGTAGAGAGTTCACGACAAAGGAGGGAGAAAAGAGAAGATGTTTCTGTCTGGACTGAAACCAGGAACACTGCAGTTAATCCCCTTGTTCTATGTTCTGACCCCCAACACTCTAAAGAACACGTGTTATACAACCCTGACTATGGTACAACAGATTGGGCCATAACTGGATTGGAAGCACTCGGAATAACAACTTGAAAATCCACAAACTTGGATATAAACGCTGAATAAAATTATTAAAGAGAAGAGATTTTCTTTTTTTCACAAAGATTCCTACTCCTTTCATTCGTTACAAAACTACACAAGACAGTGTGTGGGTGTGTGTGTGTGTGTGCGCGTGTGTGTGTGTGTGCGTGCGTGCGTGCGTGCGTGCGTGCGTGCGTGCGTGCGTGTGTGTGTGTGTGTGTATGTGCGTGTGTGTGTGTGTGTGTCTATGTGCGAGAGACACCGAGCAACATTGTTGCACAAGCTCAGACGTCATTATGCACACACATAAACACATCTCATACAAGTCTTATGTCACAACTTAGGGGGCCATGACAACTCTTCTAGCAACCAGCAAAGCATTGGAATCCCTCCAAAGTAGCGTGTGTGTGTGCGTGCATGTTTGTGTGTGTGTGTGTGAATGCTTGGGTGTCATGTGCATGCAGAAGCTACAACGAACAAAAAGACAGGGACTGAAAAAGGGAAGATGTAAGCAAGAAGATGGCTCTCTGATTGGACCCATACACTGACTTGCCACAATTTAAAGGCCGTCTTCTTTGGAGGACGCGGACGCCACAAAGGCCAAACCAAAATGAGACGGTCTGGTCTCCAAAGACTTTCCATGATTGGCGTCACAAGCATTTCCTGCCCTTGCTGCAGTTGCCAAGCAAGTTGAAGTTGAATTTGGACACGACGAAAAAGTTGTAATGGTTTTTTGTTGCGGAGCAGTTGTACCGTAAGCTATTTAGTCGAGTTGACACATTGGATGTCTTGTCGCTAGTCGCCGCCATTGCCTCTTTGAAAAATGGTTTGTCACCGAAGCCCAGTTAATCCTGGGACAGGTTTGTCCGGAAAGGATCCATCCACAGGAGCCCTTGTTTTCTTGGGGTTTAAAGGACGCATCTGTCAGCCGCATTTGAAGGAGCCTTCGAAAAAGGGACAGTAGTGCAGCCGTGTTGCAATTGGTCTTTAAATGCAGCCCACGAAGGATGCGGCCCCCGAATTGAGACACAGCTACTGTACAAACACATGCACATTGTCAGTGGTGTGGTATCTACACCTTGTTGTGAGAAGCCACTTGTATAAAAACTATTTATATAATAATTGTGGATGTATTATCCCCTGGGTTAATTGTATCTCTAGATTAAAAAAGCAACATTTAACATTGTACACAACAAAGTAACTGGCTCTGACAAACATTGATTTACCTTACACCTCCAGATCCTCTTGCCAAGCTCACTCGCAGATCAGCTGTACCAGAGAAGTCTTCCGCACTGAATCTGAGCCACTATCTGAAACAGTGGCTTGTGAGTACCAAAGCAGCCGCGGTGGACGGGACGACAAAAACCACCACGGGGACTCTCCCTGCCAGCACCCGGGCTGGGAGATGGAAGAGCAGCCCTGAGGCGGCCGGTTCAGGTAAAACCGCCCACATGCTGAAGATGATCTCAGCCCTGGAGGAGCTGCACCGGACGTTGAACAGCACGCTGAGCTCACGGATCACCATCATGCCTCGAGGTAAGTGCTGCCGCTTAATTACAGTCGTTGATTTTAAACAAGATGTTGGTGCATGTGTCAGAAGATAAAGTCAGAAGAAATTAGTGGGAAGATATGAAAAGTTGTAAAAGAGAGCAGGTACACTTCTGAGTGCAGCTGCAAAGTATTTGGCACCGAATATTGCAACGACACTGCCAGTGGTGTGATTGTAAGGACCACAGTGTTAAGTGGTAATATGGTATTTAGCAATCGTGGTCTCCAGAGGATGCATCTGACTGGCTTTGCTGAATCCCTGATGTGAACTTGTGCCTGAATGTAAAGTACTGGCCCACTGCTCATTATTCCCTGACACCTGTTTTTTTTTTGTGTGTGTTACAGCATTTGGCAGAGGTTCAGGAAGAAAAAATAAAGTGGTGAGTTCACATAAAATATTTGCACTCATACTTCACCTTGATTACTTTATTTATTTTTTATTTGTTTATTTTCAACATTAGTTATATCAAATACAATGTCTATAAACAGATTATGCATGTTCATATGCATGTTGACTCGTGCGATAAAAGAAACTAAAATAATCAGTGTACTGCAAACGAAAGAAGGAGTCTTGGTGCAGATATCTGCTGTCCACACTGGAAGCCCAGAATTATTTGCCGTTGCCCCAAGAGGCTAAAGAGAACATCGATTTTTCATTAAGGGATTAACGCTTGATCAAATGTTATGCTGGTGTCCAACCTAGAGCGTGATATGATGTAAGCAGGGCCAGTTTTTAAACCTGTGGGAGAGGGGAACGCCTCCCAGTTGATATTTAGGATCAAAAGTACAGAATGACTCAAATACATAATCAAGTAATGATACAACAGAAGAAACTAATCATTCACTCCTCGTGCTTTTATTCTGTTGCTGCTGTGATCAAAGAACCCCCGTGTTGAGGGAGGGGTGAAGCCCACCACTGCACCCCCAGCAGACAGCACTGCGTCCAGAGCAAGTGCAGACGCCATCCTGACTGGTCGCAACATCAGGAAGTCCGTCCCAACACAGAACAAGAAGACTAACAAAAGAGGTGAGAGGCAAAGTTCATCTTATATATATATTATGTAGCAGGATGAAATGCTTCATCCCTGCTTCATGGGTCAGCCGTTGTTAGCCAACCACCACCTGAGGCCACCTTATAAAAGGGAGGTAGTGTCCCTTGCTTCCTTGTTTGCTCCCTCCTCCGGTGCAGATTCACGTGTGCTGCGACCGGCAACGGTGATGCCCGCTGGCCACTGTAACCGGAACCGTGGGCCAGATCTTATCCCTTTTTAGTTGCTGAGAGCCAAAGGTGCTGGTGCTGGTGCTGGTGTCCCGGGTGGGGGTCTCTCCCTTTGTGTGCTTGCTCAAAAACTATGGCGGTCGATCAAAAACTGTAAAGAGAACTGGAAAATTGTACTCAAGTAAAAGTATTGTTACGTTAAAGACATTTAACCTACATCAATAAAATGTATTGTGTGTACTTGTATGGGATGTAGTAGGTTGTGAAACTGTTTTGTAACTGAATGTTCTCTTTTTTGTTTTGTGTCTTCAACAGTGTGTTTCTGGAAGTACTGCTCCCAGAACTGATCACCTCCCAGCCAGTGTTTACCTTTCAGCTGCTGGTCCACCTTTGAGTCCTCCTCACCCTCCTATCACTATCCATCCATCCATCCATCCGTCCATCCATCCATCCATCTGTCCATCTGTCCATCTGTCCACCCAATGAACCCCCTAATATAAAATGTCTCCACATTTCATGATACTAAATTAAAAAACAGTTTCTAGCTGATTCTGGCCATCATATGATCTAGGCACTGTCATACACTACAATTGTATAATGCAGCTTTTTTTCATAAATCCGTTTTAACAGTTCTATGTTCCATATTCTACATTTCTCTTGATGTCAATATGCTGAAAGTAAGATCATTTTCACAAACATGGTGTTTATCTGGCAGGTTTACAGGTGACAGTTTGCTAACGGAATATAAAAAACAATTCTGTACCATTGCAATTAAAATTAATTTAGGATAATAAATTGTCACTTCAGCTGTAACGCCACCGCAGCAAAGTTATGTCATCAATAATTCACTGAAAACTTTGAAGTTTGCATTGGATGTGGCCATTTTTCAGAATCTATAAGATTAGTACTCATTTACATTGTGGTGTTGGTTCGCATCCAGTTCAGTGATGCTCGCTGGACCCATAGTCTTCATGGCAAATAGGAGTTTTGCTAAGTTTGCCATAATATAATGCATATCTGCCACCATAACCTATTGATTAATATATATTTTCTTGTTTTGGTTTCCTTTACTACATAAAGATTTGCACCCAACAGCTTGGGAGCAATATGGAGGATGTCAGGGAGAGTAACTTTTACATTGCATGTGAACTAATCCACCCCATGCAGTATTTTTATTATTTTAAAATAAACAAGCTGTTGGTTAATTTGTTTTATTTGGATGAAAATGTGTGAAGATATGTTTAACAGATGCATCTAAAAATACGAGTATCGGTGTCGGAACGTGCTTGAACTGTGGTTTCATACATCCCCTCATACATCCATATTCATCCCTCCGTCCCCGCCGCCCGTCTCCTCTCCTCTCCTCTGTCTCTCCTCTGACCTCTGAGTGCTGAGAGACTGTCGCCATGGCATCGGAGAGCCCTGTGGCCCCCTCCCTCCAACACCGGCGCCAGCCTTGACTCTTGACTCAGACCTTTTCATTCACTCATTAATTAACACGACTGACCAATCAAAGAAGACGATGTGCGCTTGTGGCCCGGCGCATGAATGCCTGTTAACCCTCTCTTTTCCTTTTGAGACAAACACACGTCGTTTTTTGTATGTGTGTGCGCAAATTTCAAAATAAAGTTCATCTCTGGCATGGCAAAACCCCGCTGTCACAATAAAGATTGATATTTTATTTTTCTACAATGACACTCTTGTTAGTTGTTCATTATGTAGACAGGTCACATGACTAGTAAGAATAATAATAAGACTTCATTTTAACATTAAAAAGTCAGCTTCCTTTACAGTGTTTTATTGCTGAGAGAAGATTATTCTTTTGACAATTTTATCACACCCCAGAAAATGGTCATGAAATTAAGATGATGTATGCAATATTCATCAAGGTTCAAGTTTGACTCTTTGTTTTTTTGTAGAAATGTAGAAACAACTAAAAAAAAAAACCTTGTTTTTTCACCTTAAAACAAAGTAATGGTTCACTTCAGAAGTAAGTGAGGAACTTTGCAAATGTTGACAAGTATTTTCAAATAATGCAGCACATGGCATCTGTACAAAATAAAATTACCGCAAAATTTGCTGTAACATTGACCTTACATCACTAAAGACTATAGCAGCTGAACTGGAATTCATTGCTCTGTTTAAGTATTGAAATAAGAACCCGTAGTTTTAATCTAAATCAGCTCTTCCACTGGACTACAACTCTGAAGGATGAACTCTGGGTAATTCATTCATTTCCCAAACTGTAGATTGATTGTGTTTTGTGCCGCACCTCTGAAGTCGAAGTATTTGAAGTGTGGCTTTACACAGTGTTATTAGTCTCAACGCGACAAGAACAGTGGGGCATTCTTCCTGCGGATGTTTCTATGGTAATTGAGCTGTATGTGTTTGCTGTCTGGGTGTGTAAACTCTGGGTCATTACATTCGGGGGGGTTTCAACAGAGGTCACTTATCACTGTTGCCCCGGTGATGAGTGCGTGAGTCTGCACATGCTCGCGTCTTTACACGTGTGTAAAATGTGTTAAATATACTTGCTCTTGCACGTACAATTATTTTGGATTCTTTGAGCAAAGAGTCATGAAGTATTGCTTTTAAGGAATATGATGTAGAAATGTTGTACATTTAGTAACTAGAGTATTAACAAAGTATTAGTACAAATCATAGTTAAAAGCAAGAGATTCTAATTCCTGCATACAGTCTCTTATAGTTTAGTCCCCAACAAAATCATAGTTTGGTGATAGAAAATGTATAAATTGATGTATTTACAATGTGTTCATTTAAATGCCCCATATTATAAAAAGGGAACTTCCCATGGGTTACAAAGCATGTCTAGGTTCTGCAGTACCTGAATACTGTGCAAGTATCAAAGCACTCAATCCATGGAGAAAGGCACTCCGCCTGTATTCCAGACTTAAAACAAGACTTCCTGATTTTTCTGATGTCACAATGAAACTCCAGCGCTGTCCCTGCCATGCTATAGTTGGAAATCCTCCAAAGACGTGCTTACAAATGAATATACTATATAGCTCAGACTATATAAGATATATGATTGTTTTTAGATTTATGTTGCATGTTAATCAAGCTTTACGTCTTCTGGATATGTGACGGTAGTGATCCAGGTCCATGTGTGTGCAATCAGGTTTGTAAATGTGTGAAAGAGAATCAACACATGCATGCTGAGATTTGCAAATGATTGCAGGGATCTGCAAATGTATTTTCAGAATATGTGTGAGCATGATCAGATTTTTAAACGTGTTATGAGATTTTTGCAACCGTAGACAAATCTGCAAATGTCTGCATAGATCTATAAATATGAAGAGAAATTCATTCAGTCTACACGTGTAGAAATCTCAATACAAATATGTACAGATTTTGTACACATTTACAAATCTCAGGATGCTTTTGCCGATTATTTTATACATTTACAAATCCAATTACGTACACACAGCTTGAGATACAGTGACACAACTCTCCGCACACAGAGACACACACACATCATAAATCTGATGCTATTCACTTAGATAGTTCCTGTGGTATGCACATTCTTTTAATTCAAACTAAATATGAAGCAACTGCTGATCCGATAACACGATGACAGTACTGCCGGTCACCACTGAGAGGCGCTCACGAGTCAGTGACACGAATGACTCTACATCATAATTTTACACTGCATTACTTGAACTCCGTATATACACCAATTATTCTTATTGAATGGCAAGGTCACATAACTATACACATAACTCAGATTCCCATGAAATAATGAAGACAGACACACCAAGAATCTTTGAAGACAACTCACACAGTGATAAAATCAATATTTAATAAAGATTATCCCCCCCAGAGAGGATATAAGGCCAGAACACAGCATATGGCGTCAGGGTTGGTAAATGTTGGACTGTAATGTTGAATTTAAAAAAAAAAGGACAATCCTGTATAAGTTGTCTGAATCAGATTTGGGGGTTTGGGGATGATTTCTCCTTCATTCTGGATTCTGACATCCCCAAAATACTTTCAGTTAAATGTAATGTGGGCCGAATTTATTTTTGCTTTAAACACAGCAAACAAAATGAGCCATTTTTAATGGATCTAATACATCTCAGCAATCCCCACAATGCAATGCTTTCTTTACAAGACATTATGATTTACGTATCATGTCCTAATTAGCTTCCTTTTAAATATTATGTCACTTTATACTCACAGAGACATTAGTATTTTACATGTACCACTACTAAAATGCAGTTATTAGATTGACAGTGACATAGTTTATATTTGAATGAGACTGAGATAAGGCTGGGACATAATTATATTACCAGTGTTCATTGACTGCTGGGACAAAGTTAGAAGCTATTAAAACTCATGTCACACAGGAAAGACCTAAACCATACGAATCTAAATTTATCGCAGGCGTGAATGTGAGCGCGACTGAATGTGAAGCTGAACTGGCGACAATAGTGTGAATAGCAGACTCCCATTGTACATTTATATTTATTTTCAAATTTGGAGACAAAGTGTTAATCAAAGGGTTTGCTAAAAAGTAGATTTCGAGCAATAATGCTTACGTGCTGTATATGTGTGCTACTTCTTTTGTTTCTCGCAGTGAACCTGGTCCTGCCATCGTCTGAAAAGTGAATCAAAAGTGAATCAGGAATTAATTCTGCAAGCAGATCTCTAATTTATAGATGACTTGTAGAACGATTAGCATAAAGATACGGTGCAACCCAACCTGTGAGAGCACACACACACACACACACACACACACACACACACACACACACACACACACACAGACACACACACACACAGACACACACACACACACACACACACACACACACACACACACACACAATCAGCATACCACCTGTCAATGCAGAGATATCAAACTCAAGGAATGAATAGATGTTTTGGTGCTTCTGTATCTCTTCATCTTCCTCCTCCCTCCTACTCTTCACATGATCAATTCGGCATCACCCAAACACCTTACAGTCGTATTTCTATCTGTTCTACTTCTCCTTATTTCTAACTTCGAGGTGCTTTTCACGTTTTCTGTTGTAACCATTTGTTGAGAGACCTACTGCTTCGTCATTCCTCCCTGTTTTATTGCATTCATCCATCTCCATTCTTTCCTTCCTCTCCTCATTTGATCCGCTTTGCAACATCCAGGTAGGCAAATTCGATCTCCCGCTCGGCGGGGCACGTGCTGGTGAACTCCTCCCTCTGATAGGCGCAGTTTAGGTACCTCCACAACCCCGTCATCTCCGCCGGGATCTCAAAGCCGCGGTATTTCTTAGCTACGACCTAGAAACAGAAAAATGGGGACGGAATGGAGTTGAAAGGAGATGGGAACAGTCCAAATACTCACAGGTTATCTTGATGTAGAGCTGACATATGAAAATGAGGCTGAACCTTGAGGATGTGTAGTTTAGGAAGGAGGTTGCAGTCAGCCAGGGTGAGCTCAGCCCCGTCTAGGAAGCTCCTGGAAGACTCGGGCAGGTCGCCTGGGGCGTAGGCATCAATCTCCTCGGGCAGGGGAGTCCGAAGGAAGTCATCAAGACGCCGAAGAGACTTTAGCAAGGCTTTCTCTAAGGCTGCACAGGCGGATGGATTCACAGAGGTACGGAGAAAAAGAGAAGTGGACAAATGGCGAAATCAGTCTAGGTCTCAACCACAAAACACCGTTAAGGAAACCGGTCTCTATAATCGTCTCTTACCGTCGTTGGTGTCTTTTCTCGGGTTTTTGATGTAAGCTGAGAACTTGGCAAACACGTCGATGCCGGCTGTGTTGGCCTCTGGATGTTTGGGAGCCAGTCGGGGGTAGCTAGCGTTAAACAGACATCAGAGAGTCAGCCTCAAACGTTTATCATTGAGGCTCATTTGCGGTACTGTGCTGATACAGTGTGAAATTATCTGTTTTTCTAGAGCATCCAATAGACGTATCATTATATACATTATATGTATATCATTCTAGACAGGCAGAGTGTGAGAATAACACATCTGGAATCATAGGTAAGGTTTGAAGAAGGCAAAAATGTGGTGCAAGCAATAAAGGTTGTAACAATGAAAGATTTTGTAAGGACTTGGATAAGCCTGAAGAGAACAATGGAAGCTGTGGACTAACAAAACAACCAGAAAAGATTAACTGTGTGTGTCTCAAGAAAAAAAATGTATTGAGATTTTTCGGTTTTAAAAGGTCTTGAGTACTCATGAAGCCCATCATAATCTCCTGGAGCTGAACATTCAAATAACAACCTAAACAGTCATATGTCCCTGCCCTGTGATTTGTTAAAGCCCCTAACCGACTCTGGGCAAATATCCGGCACCTTATTTGTCACCTTACGTGTTTGTTTTTTGTAATTTAAGTCACAAAGACAGAAGCTGGAAAATAGAATTAATTGTTTTTTGTTGGGACAGAGGTGAAACTGGGGATTCATAGAGTTGGGACAAGACCACTCCCATTATAGGATAAAACTGATCAATCGGAATATATTTGGATTGATTAATCACGAAGCATCCCTCTGAGGGGATGGGTGGACCCATGGAAAAATCCCCCAACAACATTACAGAGCGAGCAGATCCCCTCACTGAGCCCTCAGATGTGCATTCATCTTTGTAATGATGGATTTATGGACTTCAAGCTACAGTCTGATCACATCCTGCATTTACATTCTCAGTCAGAGTTGATTGGATGAATTGGTGATTGGATGTTAACTGTTTATTTGTTATGTTATGAATCATCTACATCCGCCATTTTTTTTTACATGTCACCCTGTGTGTTTGTGTACCGCGGGGGGGTCAGCTTCTCCTCCAGGAACTCCTCGATCATGTTGACGTCCACCTTGACCTCGCCGTTGAAGGTCACAAACGGAGGGTTGGTTCCTGGAGCGAGGTCCTGCAGGTCAGCCGGCTTTCTGGAAAACGTAAAACACAGACGATCGCAAAGTTTGCGATGACAACAATTGCACACTTCAGTGTGTTAAACAGATATTTTACAGAACTGTTGTTTCAACCAGTGTGGTCAACTTTACATACACAGATATCCGTATCCTTATCTTATTATATATCATGACTTCTACCACGGGTTTGATCTCTCAATTGTGATTGGGCCAAAATAGCCATGTGACAGATTGGAACATGATAAAAAATGGGTGTAATATAAAATATATAGCTTTTTATAACTGTGAATGGTATAGATATCGGTTTATAGTGTTAATTGTGGAATGAAAATTCGTTTTTATTGATTATTATTATTTGATTGGCTGGAGGTTCTGTTTTCCTGTATCAGGATACAAACGTGCGGATGTTTCAACTGTTATCTCAGTTTTTCATTTCATTTTAACATGGGTCGTGATCAATAATCATGCTGCTGCCAAATCATAATATACATTATCTCAAGGCACTTTACTTTGGGGGACTGAAAAGTTGATTCATATTATCTAAAAAGTTAACCAACCCAGATCTTAGTCATAGGATAGCATCTGTTTTTTAAACTGTTATTACTTAAAGTATTCATTATTTCTTACTACACATTTTTCTGTTATTTTAACTATATTAATAATTCTCTTATAAGATTAGGAGTGCATGTTTAGATAGATAGATTACCGTTTGAGGTCGACAGTGGTGACGTTGAAGATGACTCCTTTAAGCCACAGGATCATGAAGAGTCTCTGAGAGAATGGACAGTTACCAATGCTCTCCCCGTCACTTCCTGCCTACACACACACACACACACACACACACATGTGAATGCATGCATACACGTAGAGACACACACCCACATGCACACACACACACACATGCCAGTTCGGAAAAAAGAGCATGTTTTAGATCATCTTCAAATCCTGAGTGCCAGAGCCTCAAATTATCTACAGAATGAATAAGAATATATAAAATCGTCTGCAAAAAACAATGCATATGATAATGAAGCTATACAGAAGGCGATCCCAGAAATATTAAATATAAAAGAAGAGTGAATTCATTCTCCCTTTTATGTTTGTCCCATCAGACAATAAGTGAGGCTCCACCAGCAATCGCACACACAGACTCTTTTGACAGACCCACGCACTGAAGAGTGTGAGTCCATCAGCCATCTTGGTTTATGTAAGTGGAAGGGGAAGCCACTGCATTTGCAAACTTGTGAAAAGGAATGGAGAAGATATTGTCTGTGCTTGCATGGCACAGAGGGCACACACAAGGTTATGTTTTAACTCAAATGAGCAACGTTAGCTTGTTAAGAAGGACGACCGAATGATGCAATCATCCTTTTCCTCGTCATTTGACGACAACACTGCTCTGTCAGACTTCACACACTATGCCTGACATCATTATCATGACGTGGAGAACACACCAATCTGTCAGGGTTTTGTATTTGTCAATGTGTAGTTTCCACCATTTCCAAAGTGTTTTCTCTTGACTTCCTGTTTTATTTTGTTGTCTGGGTTCTTGTGTCTCGTGTCTAGCTTTACTTCCTGTCTGTGATTGTCCGCACCAGTCCTCATGTGTTACACCTGTTTCCAATTGCCCCTGCCTTCCCTGTGTGTCTGTATTTAAGCCTCTGTGCTTCCCTTTGGCCTTGTCGGATCGTCGTCGTATGTCAGTTGTGTTCTCTGGTCTGTCGAATGTTTGGTGTGATCTCTGGTCTGTCCCGTCCTGGTATCCTGTCCGGATCTCCTATATTGTTCGTATCTAGTGTCTCCTGAGCCTCTGCACCTCTGCATCCCCTGTTTGTTTTGTCCGTTAAAGACTCTGGTTTTCATTCAAATTACACTTCTTTAGTTTAAACTCTGCGTCTGGGTCCAACTGCCTCACACACCCTGACACAATCAGAATTAGAATCAGAATCTGGTTTTATTGCCAAGCAGGTTTACACATACAAGGAATTTGCTGTGGCGTATTTGTGCAAGTATAAATATAAAAAAAATACTATAAGCGAGGACACTGGACCAGAGGCTGATTGACGACCACAGACATCACAATTGTGAACACCACAACTAGTCACAGCTTCCTCTGGAGAGGGGTCAGAGAGCATCGACCACTGAGTCAGACAGAGACAGGCCCCTTCCTCCATATCCCCCACACTTGTTATCAACTTGGGTCACACGATGACACCAAGGCCAACTGAGGCACTGTGTGGATGAAGCCCATGAGATGTAGTTAAAAGCTCCAACAAAGGTAGTAACTGTACCTTGAGTTTGAGATACTTAGGCAAACGATTGCTCCCAATGGTCAACATAGAAGTATGAGCATTAAGCACCCAACCTGACACTGACTTTTCAAAAACAATGCTTCAGTGAATATAATCAGGAGGATGTACATATTTACAACATCACTTACCTTAACAAACAACTCAATGGTCGGAAAGCCAAGTTTTTTAACTGTTACGTCGTACCAGGACATGGTGGACAGTCCATGTGTCACACTAAAATCACTCAAGAGACACTTTCTTAGCCTCCCAAAAAATAATAAATCATCTATTATACAAGTATAATCCACGATTAATCCGTATCACCCGCTGGGTCATCTTCCAATTAAGCCATGAAAACAAAAAAACAGTTCCACAGCTGTGTGTGTCCGTGTGTCGCTGACTCGTGGTCCGTTTTGTGTGAAGTTGGAAGGCACAGAACAGAGGCTCACAATTTTTCAGAAAGGAGTGGGTGGCAATGGAATCTCAACTCCAGCAAACAGACACACGCACACACATACACACACACACACACACACACACACACACACACACACACACACACACACACACACACACACACTTGCCAATGGACCCATCCCAGAAGCCCGTCAGTCTGACATTAAGCAGGATTCTAAATTCTTCTTTGGAGTCAGATCTCATCCTCCACTTGCTGCAGCCATTTTTTTTTTATTTCTCATAAATCCTCTCCATAATAACTCTCCCGGATGACAAAATGCATGGTCCCACTACAGGTATATGGAGTCCCTGAATATTACTCATGACAAGATGCACGTTTCACTTCACTATAACAGCAGGCCCAAGTGAACACAACACTGTTCAGGCCTTACAAGTTCCAACATCAGTGAAGGCATCACCATTCTAGACTCTGCAGCTGGTGCGACAGCGAATGACTGGTCATTGTTTAAGCTTGTACAACGGTAAGTGAATGCCTCACTGTTCAAACACTTCAGTACATAAACCATTCAAAGCAGTTCAGTACCGATAACATCAGGGAATGTATCTGACGTTCTGCTCTCTGCTGTCAAATCAAATCATGTCAAATTCAAATCAAGCTTTTTTGTCATTTTAACCATATTTTCACAGACAATTTCTCTCAGGCTGATGTGTGGGACAACAAAACAATAAACACAGCCCTGCAAATACTTTTATTATCTATTAGGTTGTACTGTAGTGAGTATTAGCAGCATACGTGTTATCAAATCGATGATGCTTTCTTAATGTGCTTGGTTTTTGACTGTTTGCATGTGTTTTCTTAAATTGCAGTGCACTGAGGGCCACTGATTGCTCCCTTTTATTTCAATCTCCTCTCAGAATTCAATGCACACCCGCCACACTAAGAATGCTTTTATTTATTTGCGGGGGCCTGCTGGGGGGTAAGGCTAAGTGCAGCTCAAAGGATCAACAGTAGACTGACTAACTGGAACAGACCTGATTTTAATAACAGTAATAAAACAGTCAACCTGGATGAGAAATCATGGATTACTTGTTCTTGCTGTCCTTGTTGAGCTTGTTTACCGCCTGTTCAACACAATGTAAAGGCAGTATTTATCTGGAGGAGAGCTTGTGTTGTTGTTGCACCGCTGTGTGACCAGACCTCTCAGGACCAAACAGCAGGCTAATCAGCTTGTAGAGTGAGAATGCAGAGATTAACCCTGCGTGCTACTGGCAACAGCATAGAACTGTTGTACTATTCAGCCGTTAGTGCCTTGAACCTGGTTCCTTGGATACATCCTCGAGGCTGTAATTGTGTAGTCTGTATTTTATGATAATATCTAGCTTAATTAAACATCATTTGGTGCATGTTCCTATAAATGTATTGACTATTGGTCTTTTGTCTCAGTGGGGGGGGGGGGCAAAGCCAGTCTGAGCTGTGTACATTGAGGGCTGCTGAGTCCAAGAGACACAGAAAGATGCTTGACCTTTTCCACAATATTTCCATCCACCTCAGTCTATGCTGCCAGCAGAGTCGCGGACAAAGGAAGCCATTGTTTGACTGTGAGCTCCCACAGAGAACAGGCTCGCTGTGTGCATGTGTGAAGCAGCTCTCAGATATTAGTGCATTTTTTTTCTTGGTGTTAAACCTCTCTGCTGACCCTCAGAGGGCTGCCCGCTTCTATTCTCACCCTCAGTTAGGAATGTGCTGCTTAACCCCAGAGCAAAACCTCTCCGTGTGTATGTGTGCAGGTTGAGACGATCTATACATTAGCATTTATTGCAGAGGTTAGGGAAATAACAACTGACTGTTATAAATATCACAAAACAAAGGTCACATTTCTAACAAGGATGATGCATTTGCTAAAATCCCATGAATATGATCGAGTATAGTGCATTCCAATTACTTTGTCTACTACTTTTAGAATTGCATGCGTGCAGCAATGTAGGATACCATGCCAGATGGATTAGGATATCACTGTCTTAATGGGATAAGGTAAGCAGATCAAGATAGGTTGTCTCCCTCACTTGCTCTTTCTGTATCGCACACACAAGCAAACACATAAACACACGCGAGCGCACATAAACACACACAAACACACGCACCCACGAAACAAAGTTGACCACTTAGCAAAACACCAACGCATAGATCAATTTGACCAATTAAACTCTACATAACTAATACTCCTCAGAGAAAATATGCAGACGTGAAACTTTCTGAAAAGTACTTTTAAAGTGCTCAACAGTTTTCAGGGATACATGCTTGTCTGAAAAGAGAAGAAGTTTTTCCAACAAGAGCATTACTATTAAAAAATACATGAGAAGTGTACAGTATGTATAGTGTACAGCTGCTAGCCTTATGTGCCATGTTTTTTTTTTTTTTAATGGGCATCCTGCAGGACTGCTTGTCTGGGATTTCCATAGCTTGGCCAAAGAATGGCCTAAGATTGATGACGGTCTCTTGATAAATGTTACTCAAAGTACACTGGTCCAAAGCTGTTCATGTGCTGCTGTTATCTGGCCTCAGGGCAGTCGAGTACAGCCTGGAGCAAGCTTACAGCTTGGGCCTGTATAGTGCCAAAAGGTTCAAGTGCACTGACACTTACCCAGCTGGCTACCAATGTCCTTTCAGAAATAATATAGTTACCAACCCGATTTCCTACGCTGAATGAATACATCGGTATAGTGGATCCTGCATGAAGCCCATTCATGAGTTTTTCAATCCAGAGCATTCAGTTTTAGTAATGGACGATACCTGCAACATGTCAACACACTTCATTATCGGTGAACCCAACAGTTGTAGGTCACGGTGGTGTCAGTGTATGCTTGGGCATTGATGTGTATCAAAGTGGTATACAGGAAAAAGTAAAATACTTTAAATAAAACTACAATTACAAGTACTGGATTGGATAATGGAGGAACCCTCAGTTTTCAACCTGAAGTGTTATTGACTCAGTGTGGCCATTCGACATGTGTACATATCTGAGTTCTGAAGAGGCTTGTTACCTTGACATAGAGTGAGATCTCATAGTCCTGATCTTGGGGTGTCCTGCTGTTCCTGTGGACAGGAGAGAAAGGGCTGTTCACTCTCCTATGGGGGATGTGTTTCACCTCCTCGTTCGTCTCCTCAGTCATCTCCTCCCGCTGTGGGAAGTATGAATGGCCATCCTCGAGCAGCACCACTCGCTTTCTCTTCACATGCTCGTCTCTCTTTTTGGGCAGGGATTCATCTTTTATCACTGACTTCAGCTCTTTCATCCAGTCCTCCCTCCTTAGCAGACTCTTCTCCTCTGGTGATGCTTCCTGCCTCCATTCCTTCCTTCCCCTTTCAGTGTCCCATTTGTCTTTTTTCACTGGCTTCAAATCTTTCCTCCAGTCTTTCATTTCTGGTGCTCTCTCGTCCTCAGGCTGATTTGTTCTTGGTGACAGCATTCTTGCTGTCCCCCATCCCTCTTTCCTGACTGGTTGTGGCTCGGGAGACAAGATCCCATTCTCCATTTCTTGCTGCAGTCCTTTAACTCTTCCATTTGTATCTAACTCTTCTGCTGTGTTGTCATCTTTTTGGTTCTTTTCCTTCTCTTCCTCTCCTTCATCTTTTTGCTTCTCATCTTTTTCTTCACTTAGTTCAACCATCTCAATTTCTATCTTTTGACATTCCTCCTTTGTCTCCATTATGCCTTCTTCAGAAGGGACTGTAAGGGTGGAAGGCTTTTGATCATCAAGATCACTAGTCTGATTCTCCTCCATCTCTTCAATCTCATCATCTAAAACTGTCACAGGTTCTTCTGCTGTCTCTGCTCCTCCCACCAATTCATCTAATTGACTGCCACTCTCATCAGTCTTCTCTCTTGGATGTTCTCTCAAGTTGTCTGCCCATGCTTCTATGAGCAGTTGTGAAAGATGTTGCTGAAAATCACCACCACCAACCTGTTTTGTGGATTCATTCTCCTCTGACGTGACTTCACCTCCTGGCTGCTCTAGTTCAACTTCACCCTCTTCCTCCAGTTCAAAGGCCTCCTCCACCTGATCCAAATGAACATCTTGCTGTGTGTCCAAAGGTAGCTCCTCTGCACTCTGCCCTTCTGGTTCTGGAGGGCCTACCATAGCCTGGGTTTCAAGCTTAACAATAGATCCCTCCTGCATTTCTTCATCACCTCTTCCTCTGTCCACTTCCTCACCCTTTAACTCTTGAATAACATCACTCGTGTTCTCCTCCTCCTCTATAAGTCTTCCTGCCTCATCGTGAGAATTAACCCCAACCTGTGGCACTTGCTCTTTCTGGTTAATCCCTTCGTCAGCCCATCCATCTGTCTGTGACGGCTCTTCATGAGGTACAAATGCTAACTCTGGTTGCTCTACCTCTAGATTTGCTTCACCCACCATGTCCAGAACATCAGGAGCGATTATTGCATCCTTCATCAACTCCTTGGTTCCCTCATCCTCAATGTTTGCTTCTATGGGATCCTTATGTTGCCAGATAATGTTGTTATTAGTTGGCTCAACTTCCTGTTTGCTGGATTCTGAGTTGATCTTCTCATCTGTATTAGTCATGCCATCTTGATTCTCACTGGCTAACTGATTGGTCTGAATGTCCACCACCTCCATTGTACCAGGAGTATTGAATGGTGTGCCACTATTGTCAACAGAGGTTTGGCATAGATCATTTTGAATGTTGACTTGTTCATCTAGGCTTGCGGTAACAAAGATTGAATCCGTTGTTGAATCCTCAATGATTTCTGTCACCTCACTATTAGTGAGAACAACAACTTCTGTTTTGTCGGTGTCATCAGTAGACAACTGTACATCCTCCCCTGACTCCTCTATAATACTTAATTCTTGAAGGTTATCTGTTTCATCTGTAGTGGACACACTCTGGTGGTCTTCTAACCCATCGTCTCCTTCATTAGTCTCTTCCTCCCTTGTCTCTGTTTTGGAACTTTCAATGAAGGCCTCTTGGGTATTCTCTTTACTTTCTGCATCCTCATTTTCTCCAAATATCTGATCTTGAGACAAAATACTGAATGACGAAAACTGACATGGATTATCAGTCTTTGCCTTTGTGTCTTTTGGCTCTTCTTCTTCTTCTTCTTCTTCTTCTTCTTCTTCTTCTTCTTCTTTGTCTTTACATTCTTTCTGTCTTGATTGGTCATCTATCTTTTCATGCTCTTCATCTGCCGTTTCTAGTCCTCCCTCCCCCTTGTCCTGTAGTGTTTCACTCCCTCCCTCCCCCTCTCTACATACTCCATTTGGTAACTGGTCCTCTTGTATAATCCTCACTTCCTCCCTTTCATCCTGTGCTCCAAGTTCGTCTTTTTCATGCTCCTGTCCTGCTTCAGCCATCATCAAAACATCCTCCCCTACCTCCTCAGCTAGTTCCACCTCATCATCTTCCTCTTCTCCTTCCTCACCCTCTCTTCCTTTCTGGGTATCCAGGTCTGAACAAACACCCAGTGGGCTGTGGACAATGGCAGCATTTGATAGGTCTTGGTTTGGGCAGGAGCCTGATTGAGCCATAGGAAATTTCTAGGAAAAGATGGGACTCTTATACAGGAAGAGTTAGTTGCTAAACTTGTAGGATCAGTATGCAGTTCCACAGATGTACAATTGATTTTAGAGCTACTAAGACTAAAATTGCAGAATGGTAACAGTTCCCAGATTAGGTCAAAAGGTAACGCCAACGTAAAAAAAGTAAAATAGACCCAGTATTTCAAAAACCATAAACAAAGTATCTCACGGTTTGTTTCAGAGCAAGAAATAAGGAGGAGAAAGCAAGTTTCCAAGTGTTTCCAAGGTCGCAAGATGACTCAAATCCTGGAATAGGTCCCAACTTGCAATGTGAAGGGTGGTTTCAGAGGAGTCCGGGTTTTCAGAATAAATCCAAGATGCTTCTGAGAATGTTTGAAATCATTGAAAATTGTGGAAAGTCAGTATGATTCCCAGGAAGTTCCAAATTTCCAGGCTAGAGAGATGTTCAACTCAATAGATTGTAAGACAATGAGTATTATTTAGGCATACAGGTTTAGGGTTTGTAAGTACAAACTCCTTTTTTGCCTTGCTTGTCCCTATAGGGCTCTCAAAACTGTACTGCACCTTAAGAACAGTTCGACCTCTCTCTCTCCCTCTCTCCCTCTCTCTCTCCAGAGGATTAAAAAGAGGCTGATCCCCACATGACCGGGAGCTTAAACCACCAGGGACCAGCACCACTTAATGAAGTTCCTAAAAAACACATAAAGTCTACACATGCCAGACACAAACATTAGCATATACCAACTCCAAATTTCAGGCTAAATAACCCTTCAAAAGTTTGCTTATGGTGCTGGTGTATCAATTTGTTTGCTTTCTATTTCCACACTTTCATTTCTAAAGCTGTTGTATAATCTTGTTTAATGAAATTAAATTCGGTATGGCACTATGCTGTAGCTCTCTTATAGCGAGAACAAGGCTGTATGAAAATAAGAAATGGGAAAAATGTTGGAGTTAAGTTATTTTCTCCACATTATTATTTATGCTCACCTTCCATAAATTGAGATTACAAGGCCAATTGCAGTATTTGTCCAAAAAACGATTGTAAGTACAGCCTTCCATAAGGGAGAGACTGCAACTAGCATCTCACCTGCATGATGAGTGGAGCAGCAAACAAAATAAACCACAACAGAATGTTTTGAGGCTCTTGACCCTAATTAGTTGGTTAGTTCGTGTTTGTGTAAAGTTATATTTGACATAAAACACACAGGTAATGGCAGAACAGACTGTATTTACAAAAAACAATACAGAGGAAGACTACAAAACACTATTGTGCTTTCAGCTTCCTGATCGCTTTTGGCAGGAATGAATTCTGGCTCCTACTTGTCTATGGTGCCTCCCTGTGGCAAAAAAGCTCAGTGTTCTCACAATCACCATTAATCTGGGAAGATTTGTTCATTATTATCCATGAATTGTTTTCCATACTACATGGTCATAAGGAAAAATCGAATACTTTCCACCAGAGTGTTAAAATTCTTACTTACAATTTACAGTATAAATCCCAGTTCCAATATATTTTTAACAAGAATTTGAATTCTGGAGTGCCTAACTAGTTCTCAGAGGGTGCAAACATCCTTCAAGGCCAAACAGCCCCCTTCTGAAACCTTATTTAACTCCACCAGATTTTTATTTGCATCAACATCAAATTTTGCACACTCAGTCATGAATATTACCATGTTTCTAATTGTTATCAAATTTAGTTTGTGATGTATTCAAGCAACAAAATATGCATTAAGGTGTTTACATGTGTTTTAGTTGGGGTTTTTTCAAGCACTTCATCAAATCTGATTGATAATGTGGGACGACATACTTTGGGTAATCTGGGACAGTCATTTAATTTCTGTAAATGGGTAAAAATATGCATTTAGGGACTTTCTGAAGTTAAAAAACGATAAACTAAAGAGATGTAGCATAGTGTATGCAGTTGTCAGACAGGAGATTATTGTAAATACAGTCTGTACCTTTCTGTTTAAACTGATTGGTTAGTTAACTAGCACATATCAGTTCTCTAGAGCAGAGATGATCCAAAAAGCACAGACGAGTGTCTGTCTTATTTTTAAGACTAATAAAAGTGACCTGTCCCAGATTAAATTAAGGCAGAATTTTATTTTTTGGCACAAAGATTACTAAAACCTGTGCCATGTCTCTGAGTATGATATCTCCATTCTTTCTGCTGGTGTGTTTAGAAAACATACATAACACAACAGAAATCAAAATTGCAAAAAAGGTCCCAGTTTAAAAAGGGGAGAAGAAAGCATAAACCCCCGATGGCAGAGGTAATATATAACACAGAGGGTCAGCCAAAACTAATTTTAGTTATAATTTGAATGGGCTTTTATAGGCATACATATAAAAAGCTTAAATAAACACAGCAATAACTACAATAAACATACACTCTCAAACAGGCATAGACAAACCAGACAAAATGTATATACCTACCCCAGGGCCCAATAGTCCCCTTAAACTCAATCAAGCTGAACTGAATTATGACACTTATAGATAGCAGTACCTTAATTGCTTTGCATCATTTTTGCATCAAGTCATGTGAAGTATTTCAATTCTTCCATTTTACTGAATTGCACTGTAATTTGCTGTAGTACTTCTCCAATCCATCAAAGTTTAAATACAGCATTTACATGTCATCTGCAAACACACATTACTTTCCCATACCAGGAGTCGAACCCGGGCCACCTGGGTGAAAACCAGGAATCCTTACCGCTAGACCATATGGGACTTTCCTTGAGAGAATTTTGCTCAATCTTTGTGAGAAATGAACAAACCAATCAACAAACAGACAAGGGAGAAATTATTGGCAGAGGATATTACTCTACTGGTGCGGATCAGGGAAGAATCCTTAAAATGTTGGTGTGCATTTCCTTGTTAATTGGAAGAAATGACAGCTCCCTAAAAGTGAAGCCAGCGTGTTTCAATCACCACCTGGTGGCTGCCTGCAATATAGGTCAAAAATCCTGCCTCCTTCGTGTTGGTCCCTTAAATATGCCAGATTGTTCTTGCATCAAGATCCATGAATTATTTTGGGAATTCTGTGACAATGTCAAAAACATGTGTGTTTAAACTTTTGTCCTAACGTAATGTGTTCTTTTGTGGTCCAAACAGAAGTCTTCCATTTTATTGATATGAACTGTATCTGTATGGAGCTCTAAAGTAGTTCTTCATTCCCTTTACATGCATAGCTTTCTTTTCATCTGCAAAGACAGATATATGTTCCCATACCGGGAGTCGAACCCAGGCCACCTGGGTGAAAACCAGGAATCCTTACCGCTAGACCATATGGGACTTGGTGTAAGGTGAATTTTGCTCAATCTTTCTGAGAAATGAACAAACCAATCAACAAACCCATGAGCAAACAGACAAGGGAGAAACCATTGGCAGAGGATATTACTCTACTGGTGCGGATCAGGGAAGAATCCTTAAAATGTTGGTGTGGATTTCGATCAAGGGACAGATCCAGTCATTTTATTTCACTTAAACCTTGTTAATTGGAAGAAATGACAGCTTCCTAAAAGTGAAGCCAACTTGTTTCAATCACCACCTGGTGGCGGCCTGCAATATAGGTCGAAAATCCTGCCTCCTTCATGTTAGTCCCTTAAATATGCCAGATTGTTCTTGCATCAAGATCCATGAATTATTCCTGGGAATTCTGTGACAATGCCAAAAACACTTGGCTTGAAACTTTTGTCCTAATGTAATGTGTTCTTTTGTGGTCCAAACAAAAGTCTTCCATTTTACTGATATGAACTGTATTTCAGTCAGACCACTCACGTTCAAACATTTATTGCAGCATTAGAACAGGTTTAGTGTCTAGGCTCCAACTTAATCACTCCCCCATATGGTTACACAGGAATGAAGGGAGTGATGAGCAAATACTTGTAACCGCCCGTTGGAGCCTACAGGTGGATGCTGGGGTGGTGGAGCAACTGGTAGCAATACTGCAGCAGCAGTGCTAGCAAAGGGGATGATGGGACATTTCTCTCTGGTGGGTGTGTATTATTGATGGCTGTGGAGAATGAGGTATGTCACATGATTGGCACAGCTCAAATTGGCTGGCTGAACTATCTCACCAGCATTTTTATGGAGCTCTGAAGCAGTTCTTCATTCCCTTTACAGAAGTTGGTATGCATAGCTTTCTTTTCATCTGCAAAGACAAATATAAGATCCCATACCGGGAGTCGAACCCGGGCCACCTGGGTGAAAACCAGGAATCCTTACCGCTAGACCATATGGGACTTTCCTTGAGTGAATTTTGCTCAATCTTTTTGAGAAATGAACAAACCAATCAACAAACATGAGCAAACAGACAAGGGAGAAACCATAACCTCCTTGGCAGAGGATATCACTCTACTGGTGGGTCAGGGAAGAATCCTTAAAAAATTGGTGTGGATTTCGATCAAGGGACAGATCGAGTAATTTTATTTCACTTAAACCTTGTTAATTGGAAGAAATGACAGCTCCCTAAAAGTGAAGCCAAAGTGTTTCAATCACCACCTGGTGGCTGCCTGCAATATAGGTCAAACATCCTGCCTCCTTCATGTTAGTCCCTTAAATATGTCAGATTTTTCTTGCATCAAGACCCATGAATTATTCCTGGGAATTCTGTGACAATGTCAAAAACACTTGGCTTTAAACTTTTGTCCTAATGTAATGTGTTCTTTTGTGGTCCAAACAAAAGTCTTCCATTTTACTGATATGAACTGTATCTGTATGGAGCTTCTAAGAGTTCCTCACTCCCTTTACAGAAGTTTGTATACATAGCTTTCTTTTCATCTGCAAAGACACATGCAAGTTCCCATACCGGGAGTCAAACCCGGGCCACCTGGGTGAAAACCAGGAATCCTTACCGCTAGACCATATGGGACTTAGTTAATGGTGAATTAAGCTCAATCTTTGTGAGAAATTAACAAACCAATCAACTAACCCAGGAGCAAACAAACAGGGGAGAAACCATAACAACCTTGGCAGAGATAATTACTCTAGGGCTTCTTACCAGTCCCCTAAATATGCCTGATTGTTTTTGCATAAAGATTCATGAATTATTCCTGGGAATTCACAGAGACAGCCTTGGTAAAAGTCACAAATGACGTTCTAATAGCTTCAGATCAAGGGTCTGTCCTCATCCTGTTAGATCTCAGTGCAGCATTCGACACTATGGATCTTCATTGTTTACTACAGAGACTAGAACAGTTTATTGGCATTAAAGGAAACATCCTAGGTAATCTAGTAATGTTATTTGGGGACAACAAACCTAATCCAAAACAAACATTACAGTTTAGGGTTAGAATTTAGTTAGGGTAAAATACTGTAGATGATTTGCGGTCATAGTTAAATTTCCGTCTGTGGGGAATTAATATACCTTATAATTTACTTAACTGCAGTTCAACGCATCCTCCTAAGAAAACAAGACAAGTTTGTATCGGTGTGTGCACATGTTTCCCAAACTGCAGATTCTACATGGAACCACAAAACAGTTCCCCTCCCAGTTACCATGGAAACTGTGCACTTTCCCATTCCTCCCCATGTATGGTGTTTCCCTCATTTCATTTCTACTCTTTTCTTCTCTCTGTCTCACCTCCTCCTCGTCTCACCGTACTACTTCCATATTTATTCTTTCTTACTACTTATGTGTGTATGCATCTGTATGTTTTTGCAAGCATATTTGCACGGAAGGCTTGTTCAACAGCACATGCACTGCCATACATACACTATGATGACCACATCAACAGCCAATCGTGGTATTGGTACCTGCTGGAGTGGGCTTCAACCAATGGGGGAGGCTCTCAGATGACGAACAGAAGGGATGCAGCGCCATGGAAACTGCAGAGGGTGCCATTTGAGAACAGCACACTCTAGTGGCACCAGATGTCTTTGTTTATCACCATCTGCAAGTTCAACTTTCTGCCTGAGAGAACGTTTATTTATTTTCTGTCTCTCAGCTCAAACTTTGTTTCGGTTAGTTCTTCTCTTTAGTTCGTCCCTTCACCTGAGAGAAAAAAATCGTCCTCATTATGAAGTGTTTATGTTTATTTGACCTTGGAATAATGAATAGGTAGGATCTTTTAGAAGTATATTCTGACACTGATAAGTCAAACCTTCAAACATTGTGTCGTCAGCAATCAGAATGCACAAAGCCATAAAAAAAACAGCACAATTACATTACATCACATTTTATATTTCACATTTATATAACAGCGTACATTTCAATAAACATTCTATTCTTCTATTATATATTTTAAATTCTGTTGCTATTCTTCTTTGAATTCTTATTACATGACCCCCTTGTGCTGCTACCAGTTTGCGCTGCTGTGTCAAAGTTAATGGTGTCACACATACTTGAAATATAAATTTCAGTTTTCATTAAATCATCATCTTAAAAATGTAATTTTATCCCACTCAATGTTATTCTAGCAACACATTTTTGATATTTTATTAGTGGTAAAATTAATTTCATAGTGTGTTTGTGGCAAAATAAACAGATACTTTATTTCACTTTATGAAATTATATTGAGTGATAATTGTATGTTAGGGTACAGAAGCACTGGTTACAGAACCAGGATGTCCAAAATGTGGCGGTGTGTGACTCCCACTGCCACATCACATCTATTTGTTTGTAATCTTATTTTATCTTATTCTACACCTCTCACTCGGTGCTCCCGCTGTGCATGGTGGGAGGTGTATGATTCCTTTCATCACCTCTAGGTGGCGTCATCAACACATCTCAGGGTTCATCCTCCCACACCTGAGGAAACTCCACCTGCGTCCATGCACCTGCAGGAATCCTGCACCTGCAGATACATAACATGGAGATAAAGCAACTCAAAGTAAAACTGCACACTTATCAAATCTAATGCCTCCGGGGGGCTTTGCTTAAATTGTGGAATAAATGCTTCAGATTGTTTTTTATAAATCACGCAGTGATTAAAGTTGATCATCATAACAATCCCATCTGTATCATTATCCCATTATATGGACCCTCAGCTGCCCCTCATTCTGCTGAGGGAACCTCCCTAACGACCCATGGGAATTCGGGAATCACTGCATGTTGCAATTTTGCACATTTATATTCTGTGTGAGATGAAATGCAGTAAAATGTGTGTTGCTGGCGTGGCTGACAGGCAGAATACTGGGACTAACTTATTACTGACGGAGGTGATATATTCAGAGAGGAATGAAACTGCATGTTGAAAGGATGGAGATAAGCAGGGGAAAGGCTGACGTAAGGTGATGGGCTGTGGACGCTGCGCGCATGCGCGGGGCACGCTGGATGCAATCGTTGGAGGAGATTAGGAAACTGCGCCTAAATCTGACGCCACGCAGGACGACATCTTGGCTCGGGGCGGTGTTGCCGTAACGAGAGGGGGGGGCGCCATTTTGGCTCCGGCTGCACCAGTTTCCTGGACGACAGAAGGCGGGGCCTGGCGCTGGTGGAACTCGGGGGGGGGCAGCCAGTCGAAGCCAGCCAGCATCCGAGCGCCACAGCACGGGAACCGGAGCGGCGGTGAGCGGAGGGAAGGCTGCGCTGGAGCACTGTAGAATTACCCAGCACGGACGGTGCGTGCAGCGGACACCGTCGTCGACATGAGCGCGGAGCTCTCCCACTCGGGCTCGGGAAGCCGAAGCACACTGCGCCCCGGCCACATCGCGTTTTCTCTGGGATAAGCCATCGCTGAGACGACTGGGTGTACGCGGCGAGAACCGACCGGTGATTCCATCGACTGCTAACCAGGCTAGCCGACCATTTTCCAGAGCCCCCGTTAGCTTGCGGTTGAAGAAGGGGAGCGTCTCTGCCTCGTGCCCGTGGATGTTACCGCGGGGGTTTCGCACCTGGCACTACCCGGCAGCAAGGCATGCAAAGCGGACTGTTTTTCCGTTGCAAACGAGCGAGGACATCTCCACGCCCTGGGCTCGGCTCCGTGGATGCTGTGTAAGCTAGCTCGCTGGCTAGCCAGGGCTACCGGGAGGATAGCTCGGGAGAAGGTGGGGCCGCGGGAGTGACAGCCTCGGACGCGAGCTAATGCTGCTAGCTGGGTAACTTGGACTCCTCGGCGGCTCTCGGGTGGTTTATTTCCCTGACACTGACATTTTGGAGGAGGAGGGGGTTTGAATTCCCAGCAGTGTGCAGCGGCATCACCGTTCAGCAGGAGAAACACGTTATTATTGATTCCCCCCAAACCTCCCGAGGAGAGCATCCTCCTTTACCTGCATGACCATGGCGGACGACGACGTGTTGTTCGAGGATGTCTACGAGCTGTGCGAGGTGATTGGGAAGTAAGTACTGCCAACACATGCATGCACACTTGTGCTTGTTGTGTTTATTTGGCTATTTTGTGTGTTTACATTATTCCCCTCCACCCTTCGCCACACACACAACACAGCTGCAGGGGCCATGCTCAATGTGGCGGCTGTGGCGCGTAGGCCCGCAGGTTCTTCAAGGGGAAAGTTCACTGGGTGGGTGAGGCCAGGTTACTCCTCAAAAGTGCAATTTAACCGTACATGGAAATCATGGGTAATAGAAAACCCATGATTTCGTGTTTTCATGACCTCCGTGCAGGAAAGTGAATTTGCAGGACTGTTGCATTGCATATCAGACATGATCTTACCTGATCACAGTTTTTGCAGTATTTCTACAATATTTTGCTATTTGTTGCTGTTGGTGAGGTCATGCATGATCAGTTTTTGCAGTGGAGGAAGCATATGCACGAGTACAGTGATTTGCACACTGGATTTCCCCTCTAATCCTCCTGTGTGACAGTAGCCATACCTGCATACAGATTCAGACCTGGTCCAAACACTCTGTGAGGCTGTCAGATAAGATGAAGCCCTTTTTGACGATGTGAGGTAGTTGTGTTTTCATTTGCAGCAGCACACCTGCAGGGGCACGCGTAAACCACAAGATGTAAAGGTACAAGATGCCAATAATACTGAAGACCGCCTCAGTATGCATGTTTCTGCTGTGTGGTCAGACATGGCTCCTCCATGCCTCCTAGAAAGTGAGACAGGAAGGCTGACAGGCCCATCAGAGTCCCGGGCTACCCGTCAGTCCCCTCCCCCCTGCACACTTCTCTTATTGCAGACCTGAGCATCCATTAAGTTTGTTGTAGGGCAAAGAGGCCCGCTCTCTCTAGACCCCCAGGCCCTGTTCTTTATCCCGAGACTTCCTGTTGCCTTGGTTACTAATAGATGGCTGGTCCAGGACCACTACCTTGAAGTCCCAGCAACGGATACAAGGAGCCAGACTAGACACGTCAGTGACGGCACAAATCACTGTTAATGTGGAAATATTGTCTTTGCATCCACCAAATGTTGTGCATGATTGATGATTGGCATGGCCAAAATAACATGGAACTTTTCTTTAGAGTTAGCTGTCAGACGCATGTGCAGCCATGTCATCATCCACATCTTGTATTTTGTCTATGTTAATTGCATGGTACATCCTGTGTATCCTGCATGGAGCACCACAGTTGTAGAGGTAAATATATCCAAGCTAGTGCAGCACTGTAGGTGTGGTTACACAGTCCAGACAAGTCAGTAGAAGAGTAATACATGAGTGAGCAGTAGTCTGGGCCCGAGCGTATCTTAAGCTCTCGTAAAGAAGAGCAAGATGCCACATTTATGTCACCGAAAATCCCGGAAAATCCCTCTCATCCTGCCAGTTCTTTTGTGAAACTGCAGTTGATGGATCAAGTGTGTTGAGACCTGGTGTCTTGGGATGTGTTGTAGGAAGAAAGGGGGGAGTGCTGGGGGGACGGGGGGGTCATTTTTCCTCAGTCCTGAGGTTGGAGGGAGGCTGAGGCAGATCAATGGAGACAAGTGGAGCTGGGAATGGGATGGCCCCGAGGCTAAGGATATAAATAATGCCAGCAGACACTGGCTGCAGCACTCTCCCACTTTGTTTTTAACCTCATGTTTTACTGTCGCACCACTGTAGGTAGTGGACAACATGACAAACAGCAAAACCCGAGGATGATAATTCATTCAAATATAAAATGTTCTATGGCCACAGGGAGCCAACAGAAAACCATATTCTATTATTGTAGTTTCTGGTTAGGGGATATACCTTCTCCTACATTTTAGCCAAAGTATGTTTTGTATCAGAAGACAACCAGATTTACACAAAATGTGTGAAGGCAGGATAAAAATTTGTCTATTTATTGCTTTAAGTTGCTTGATGATCTGATGTTAGTAAAGGCCTCTTCCGGGCTTTTAATACCTCTTTAGTTTATGTTTCTCCACCTTGAAAGAAATTCTGTAAATTATTTTTCGATTCTGATTGAATTGGTTGTTACAACTGGCGAATTTGAATTAGACAGAGTCTTATCAGGGCGCAAAAAGGAAAAATTACTAGAATCATTAAAGCCCGACTGAAATAGATCGATTTATCAGCTAATTATATTTATCAAAAACAATTTGTCCTGGAATTATTCCAGGAGGTGTCATTATCAAACCATTATGGCAAGGAAATGTAATTGAGGCTTGATATTTTACAGCTTAACCATCATTTTAACAATAAATAATTGAATTAAAAAAACAAATACAACCAAGTACCCCAAACTTGAATTAACATTGAAACAAATGCAGAGCTACAAACAAACCAATCCCTACTGCAGTCTGTACAGTCTACAGTGATTTGTGTCACATTATTTTATGATCTCGGTGCTGCTGTTTAGAAAGAAATGTAACTGAAGCTCGATATTTTACAGTTTAACCATTAACTTATAGTTTTTTATAAATAACTATAAATAAAACCAAATATATAGAACTTGAAATGTATAGAAAATAAAAAATATTTTATGTAATATGTATAAATGCATTATCTGTTCTATAAAAACTAGTTTTATATTGGCTCATATCATATATATGTATATGAAAGGCTCTTATCTGCCGTTATTATCAGCCAACTGATATTTGTCAGGCTCTATTAATCATTAGTGACCGCAATTAACTCATCCCTATGATTTTTGTAGTAATTACCCCCCTGTCATAAAAGGTGAGATTTGTCCCAGTGATTTGTGTGTCATTATTTGAAGACGTCTGTGCCGTTGTAGACGTGTGTGTCTGTCGTTGACCTTTAACCCCAGCGCCTCTCAAACTTGTACATAAACCCTATTATCCGGCCTGCCCCTCCATCAGTCTTCTATTGTTGTTCAGAGAAGTCGTCTATTATTGTCCCTGATCGGCTTGTGTCGGAGAGGAGCAGTCTGGCTGGGTGGGATTGAGAGCGCTGGGGGGGCCACTTCACTGCTCAGTAATCATCTATTTTGAAACTAGGATTGTAAAGGGAGCCATGATTCGGGCGATCTCTACTGAAAGACGGTTCGTAAGTTATCCATAAAGAAGTTATGGATTTAATATGACCTGACTTTCTCCTTTTGATGGTATTTTTCTCGTCTTGATTAGCTTTTCCAAGATGTAACCGGTTTCTGTGATATTATAAGCTCCGGTTGTGTTTACGGCACACACAGAAGTGCCAACAGAGGCTCCTCACCCACCGGGATCCTCTTGTTTCAGCACTGCCGCCTTCCTCTCATTATTTTTCCACAAAAAGATGTGCTTTTGTGTTGCTTGCAGCGCAGGGAACTTAGTGTGCTTCCAGAAACCACAGCACAATAAGTCAAAAACATCACGTCAGGTGTCAATTCAACTTCTGGCTGGATTAACGCTATTGAACGGGCGTTGGGCTGTGCAGACCCTGTAGTTTACATAGTGACGATGATGTGATTCGAACATAATGTGCTAACCACAGGCCTGTTTTTGAGATTTCAGCTTTAGTTGAAGTGTTGGCAAAGCACCGAAGCAATTTAATCCATTTCTGTCAGGAGGGATTCTGTTTGAATAGGACTTAGGTTGTTGAGAAGCGCTATTGGAGACAGGGCTCTTTATATCAGCCCTCGGGTGCTCATTAGAGCGAAGGATATTGGGATGTGCAACTTGCTCTAAACCAATGAAGTGATCAGTCCTCTGGCTTATTTTGGGTTAGATAATTAAATTCCTTGGACAACATTTAAAATTTAAATTTCATTGATTGTTTTATAGACGTCTAATGATAGTGTCTCCCCTAACGGAAACCCAAAGTGCTCGCGGGGAATATAAAATGTAGCTGTCACTTTTTTTTATTTTTGCAGTTTTAACTAGCTACTGAACAAGACAAAATCCACAACCAGTCAATACCAGACTAATAGGAAAGTGGTAACATCTTTGTTATTGCACAGAACTGATATTGCACCTAAAATTATTAGAATATTTCTATATTTATGAATTGGTAGAGTTTAGAGTATGTAGCCCTCATCATGGTGACTGATTTGTCAGGTGATCTAAAGTCTACGGTATGTGTGTATTAAAAGTAATTTTCAGTAAAAAGTAATTTTCAGATGCTAATGTGAGGGCTATTATTCTGGTTTTGTAATCTGTATATTTTAGGCCTGCAATTAACGATTATTTACAATAATTTGTCTGTTATTTTGTTTTGCGATTGATCAATGTGTCCCACAGTAAAACACTAGGAAATAAACCAACCATACAAAACTTTAACATCATCTTAAATTTACCAAATGTTTGTTTAGGAGCACTTCCTGTTTTGTTTGAGGTGCTCTTTGCACGGGAAACATGTAGACATAGAAAAATCCAAGAAAACTTCATGGCACTCGCCTTTTCGAGAAGTAAAACGCCTTTATTATCATGGCAGGGTCATATTAAACCCAAACTCTTAAGTGTTTCATGTTGAGGCATCAGAGTTTAGGTTTAATATGGCCGTGCTATGCTAATAATAATAAAGACGTTTTCAAGGTAGTGTAGCCTGGAGTTTTCTTAAATATTAAATTTACAATGAATAAAGAACGGAGGCGAGTCACACATCAGCACATTAAAGAAGCAAGATGTGGGAAATGTTTTCACTGATGTACCTTTTTATTAGGTTCACCCCTGCAGCCTTTGTGCAGCTTTATTATGCTCACTCTCTGCAGAAATTGTGTCAAAGGTGTTACTTCATCTCTGTCGTGATTTAGGTGTACTTTGTATTTTCGGATCTTTCTAATATTTAGTTCCCCCCTGTATGTAAATGGGCTGCAGAGAATGTTCAGCTGGAAACACCCAGGGTTCAAGCCCCCAGCTTGGCAAGCATCCACTGAGCTGTAGTGTCCTGAAGCAGGACCACTGAATTCCTGCTGGGATCACCAAAGTATCACATTATTAAACGTGTCAGATTCCCATCTGTTTTCTAAAGGAAGATGCCGAGAGCCACGTTTGCCTCCCTCAAAATGTACCGTTGTAAAGTCTTATCAGGTCATTTGGTTTGATAGTGAAGTATCTTTAATGTCACGTTGTGTCTCTAATATATATAGCGTAGACTGCTTTTCTTTACATTGCCCAGCCTGTGCAATATATTACTCTGTCTACATTTTAACCTTCCCCTCCATGTACGGTTCTCCTGCTTTCAGCTTCCCACACACAGCGGATCAATAGTTGTGAATGGATGGTGTAAAGTTGAAACTTCCTTTCAGACTACAAGGCCAGACTCTACAAAACCTGGACCCTCTTCTGATTTATGTATGGGAGAGGATTTACTGCCAAAGCTTTAGAAACTCCGGAGGGCATCTTTGCTCTATATTTCAGTTTGCAACGTGAATGCTAATGTCCCCCACTAATATTCAAAGGGTTGTTTCCCCTCATTTGCATAAGGAAGTGCTCTGGATTATTGTTGCTTAGACATTCAAAGGCCGTGGTCGAACTGAAGTGAACTTTGCTGAACTTGTTAAATTAACAGCTTTGCAGTTTGCACAGTTTGGGCAGTAGGGCAAACAGTACTTATCCTGGAGTCAGTCTGTTAAAATCTCTTTCATCGACTGAATTCGTCTGCTCTCACAGCACGTACATCTGTAAAACCTCATTAAACGACCACCGTTAACTGTGTGTATACAGAGGCATTAGATTCAGATCAGATGCTTGAGTTGTCACAATAGGTCAAAACAATATAAGACACATTGAACAATTCACAGACATAGATGTAAACACAGCTTTGCACAAAACACACTGATCAGGATTCACTATTATTATAAATGATATGATATTGTGTAAAGTAAATGCAGTGGGGTTTTTAGAGAACAGAAATTTTCCTTGTCGTTCCAATTTGACATCATCTGCGTCTCCTACATGAATGGCTCCTCTTTTTTATCCTGAGATATTTCTATTCTTCCAGTTTCACATCCGTCGCGTGTTAGAAACGTCATCAACGCGTTCACTTGCGCGCTGCGAATTTTCCTGAAGTTTTCTTATTGTATTCTCACATGGGCTTACTCGGACATATTCCAGACATTTTCCAAGCAGTTGGCAGGAACATTTCTGTAAAATATCCGAGCAAGGGGTGGCGGAAATTTGCGTTTTTTAACATACGGCCCCTCTGGAAAGTTTCAGGAAAATGTCCAGACTTCAGTGCATGTCAGAAAGCAGCTTATGCTACTGATGATAATTTACCTTGTGGCAAAACCAGATGAGATGCGATTTACCTGACTTGGTATTAGAGGCGAGCAGCACCAGTAGTTTCCAAACCTGATGAACTCTTACAAACCATTTTCCTGTATCTCACAGCTGCACAAACATTTCTCCCCCCAAATGTTAAGGACAGACTAACCGAGTGAATTATACTAGCTGCTGGCCACAGCTAAAGAGCAAAATGCTGCTTTAAGCAAAGATAGTTGCTCTCAGGAGAGCAGTACTGGTGATGTTGAGTCTGCAGCTACAGATGTGTCCTGGCCCTGTTTAGGAGAGAGGGGAAAAAAAACCGCAGAGCTCGGAGTAAATTCGGCTCATGGCCAGCATGGATGTTAAAAATCTAACCTAACTTCCACTCTTTGATTTACACGGAGGAGAGAGTTGAAATGAACCAATGAGCACTCTGCAAAGATTGCCACTCCGGGCTAATGTTTGATGTGCGCCGCTGTCGGATGTGAGCCATGTGTGGGCGTTTTGTATGAGCCCACTCAGCACAGCTGTGGTGATGTCAGTGCAGCATGCAGCCTCTCTGGTTCCTCACTCTGAGACGCACACACACTCACTCTTTGTTGGTCTCTCTCGTACTTTTAATGCCTCTATAATAGCTACTGTACAAGGATGAATGGTCATTTAATGTTTTAATTTCATTATAATTTATTAAATGAAACAGTGGCCCCATCCCCCCCTCGCCCCTTTCACGAATTGATTCTTCACACAGCTCCCTTGCATTTACAGCCAAGATTACAAATGGGGTTGATGCATAAAACCTGGCAGGATCACCCCACCCCACCTCATTGCTTAATGGTGGTAATGAGTTTTATTGACACACATTAGATCAGTGCCAAGACGGCCGTACCCTCACTGCATCATTTGTATCCATGAAGCTACAAGCCTCTGGCTCGACTCCAAACCTTCACCAGTCAAACACAGATGTGAAAAGATTGTAAAGTTAGAACGGGGGTGTCAGAAGCTACCGCATGCACTCAAATCACACCCCTCACCCCCAAGACTCTCTTTTTTAATGGAAAACCCAGCTGCTACAGCCCATTAACCCAGCAGGGCAAAGGTCACGGGGGGTTTCAGATCGTCTGCAGGATTCCTGCAGACTCTGAATGGAAGCGTGTCGTGTTTTACGGTTCTCGACCCAGTGTGTGCACATGCTGCCTACGTTTGTTTGGGTTAATCATCACAGCAGATGTGACAGACAAATGGAGAGTGAATCAGCTGAACAAACTGTAAAGTGGTTCGCTTTTTACTGTTGCTTTGGCTCAGGCAAGTTCATTAGCTAATTCAGTTAAAGCCTGTCAATGGCCACCACTTTGCTTCTTTAACTTTGTGTCATCTGTTGATATGTGTGTAGTATTGGTGCTGCCTTTAAGTATTGTAGACTTTGGGATAAGTAGAGACAGCTGTAACACGGCAGGTTTGTGTGTGTGTGTGTGTGTGTGTGTGTGTGTGTGTGTGTGTGTGTGTGTGTGTGTGTGTGTGTGTGTGTGTGTGTGTGTGTGTGTGTGTGTGTGTGTGTGTGTGTGTGTGTGTGTGTGTGTGTGTGTGTGTGTGTGTGTGTGTGTGAGACTCAGTGAGCCAGGAGTGCAACGTCTCGGCTTTCAGTATTCATTCCCGCCACTTTGCTGCTGATTTAATCTCTTGCTCGCTGCTTTGGCATAGTGAGAAATAATTATTATTATATACATCTGGGAGAATATGGAAATAAAACGTATTACAATTTGCACATGGACTTGTCCTGTGTGGAGTGCCACTTTATGTGGTTTGAGTACACATGTGTGAATAGGTCTGTAGCATGGCTGGACAACGAGTCTCCGCTTCCTCCTACTTTGGCTCAGATTGCGCGAGATGGCTGCGTTTGCATCCTGGAAATCTTGGCTTCATTTCTGGATAGTGGGGCGAAGTAGAGACGCGTTGTCTGCCTTTATTTATTTATACTACGGTCTGTAGTAAAGGCCAGGGTTGTATACAACAAACCAGGGTGTAGTTGAGCGGTTAATCACTTTACAGAAAATGAAACTTCATTTCTGGCTTTAAATTTCAAGTGATTCTTATCTTTTGTGTGGGATTCAATCCACAAGTCAACAGGCTTTAAAGTTATCTAATTATTTGTTGTGCTCTGACATCCTACACCTCACCTGTGATAGAAGGTGAGAGGAGTTGTTTTCCAAAATTGTTTGACGTCATATGAATGTACTGTTTTGATATTGTTTATTTATGCCTTATTTTGAAAGAAGGATGCAACAGAAATGTAAAATGAACATACACAATGTTTTGCGGGGAATACAACTATTTGCATAGGCTACACAAAATCATTGTTTTTATAGAAAACACAATACATCACAAGTGCAATTTGAATCTAATCTTTTATCTATTGGGTGTCAAGTATTTTTTGACTGTTTTCTGGCATTTATCATAAGTTTGTACTGTGCAGAAGTCCTCTAATGTGTAGTAACACTTTAAACAGATTAAACATCAAATAATATATCCTGATTCACTTTGTTCTTTAGGTTTTTACCCACTTTGTTTTGAAAAACCATGGTTTGTGTTTCAGATCATTCAGATACACAATTAATTGTGTATTTGATTTAAAGTGTCTTAAACTCAGAATATTTTATTCCTGTGCTTCAGATTTTAGTTCTTTAAACAAAACATCTATTAGAAATCTTCCTCTTGGGTTGGGAAGTCACTGTGTTCATCTTTAACACACAATCTTGAGCACTACTGTTGGACACAGGAGGGGATATCATCCATATTCCATATGTCAGCCCTAGTGCCACCTCCTTTCAACAGAAATAAACATGGAAGGGTAGGTCTCCCTCGCTCAGGTCCGAATAATAAAGCTTTTATTTTCGCCTTTACAGCTGTGCAGCACACCACTGCTCTATAATTCCCACTGGCATGAGGTTACGATGCATAACCACCCACTGTAAATCCACAATACTAAAAACTGCACTGTGTCTGCCCGTTGCACGAGGATTGTGTGTGTGTGTGTGTGTGTGTGTGTGTGTGTGTGTGTGTGTGTGTGTGTGTGTGTGTGTGTGTGTGTGTGTGTGTGGTTGTGTGGTTGTGCGCCTGTGATTATGTGCACATATGTTTCCGCTATCCCTGTGTGTTTGAATCCGAGGAATCATGTGTGCACAGAGATCTGTGCTTTGTGTGTTGTTGTAGGTGTCTGCGATTAACTCAAGCGTGTCTGTGTTTTGCAGGGGTCCCTTCAGCGTGGTGCGGCGCTGCATCAACAGGGACACGGGCCAGCAGTTCGCTGTAAAGATCGTCGATGTGGCCAGCTTCACCTCCAGCCCCGGCCTCAGCACAGAGGGTGAGCAGACACAGCAGACGCGGTTCGAACGGTGGCTGCGTTTTAAATCTTGTTGTCACTCAAGCACCAGATGGGCGGTTAACAGAATCAGGACAAGACAGGATAGGCACCATAACCAGGGATCACACATTCAAACAGACTTACTAACATCTTTCAAGTTGTGAACACGTATCTGTGCTGTAACGCAAACCACACTCACCAGATAAAATACAGTTTGGCTCGGATAGCAAACATTAAGTCAGATACAAGGGTGTATAATGGCACTAGCACACCTCAATACGTCTCTATGCATTTGTCTGTGTGTCATGTATTGGTTAGATTGTGATGGTGAGTATTTTTGATGTAGCATGTTTCATCATGTGGTTTTGTGCTTTGTCATGCTGAGGTGTGTGCGTGTGTCGGAGAGAAAGCGAGAGAGATAGAGACAAAGATCATAGGTGTGTGTGTGTGTGTGGTGTGCGTGCATGTGGTGTGTGTGTGTGTGTGTGTCGGTGGTAATTTTGGCGTTCGCCCTGTGCCATCTGTGAGGTCCCAGCCAGAGATTAGTGTGGCAGCCAATAACAGCAAGACAAGGAAATGGCCCGAGGGAGGAGAAACCGGAAAAAGTGGACACTTTCACAAAGGTCTCCCAAACCAAAGTCTACGCTCTAAATAACTTTGGTTAGCATGTTGTCAATCATGATCCACAGTCTAAATTCAATCACTCGAAAAAATAAACCACCTACGTCGACAGGTTTTTCTTCCTTTTGGAGAGGTTTGAAATAGCAGTGCGAGTTTCCTCAGTCACTTCACCCTGTGGTTACTGGTCAGTTGGAGCAAGCTCGGTAATATTTAGCTTGCGTGTGGTATCGATATGACACATGACATGAATGTCCCTGAAGGATGAAGATGTAGTTGTGATTCTTATGAAGCCAAATTGGATTTACAGTTCTAGTTTGTTTTATATCATTGTACAAAATAAATTGTTGTCTATTGGACTTTAAAGCCTGTAATATATAATGTGATCAGTACATCATTTTGTGTCCTGTGCAGAACTCATGAACAGTTTTCCATGAAACTTTAATTTAATTCTGTCAATCAGGCAATGAAGTAGTGTCTTTTCATAGTCTGAGTTGGCTTGGAGGTTATGTCATCTCCTAATTACTCTTGTTTGATTGAATTTAAGCTTCATAAGAATTTAAAAACGGGTTTGAAAGCGGGTTCAAAGTATGTTAATCAGACACTTGCGTCATCATTGCATATGTAAAATAAAGAAATAGCTCGGCATCTCCTCAACTTTTATTAAATGTTGTGCAAAGAAATAAACAAAATATTTGTTTTGATGCACACATAAAAAATGTACACGTTACCAAATTTAAATTATTGTGTATTCCAGATTATATTATGTGTTCTTCCTGAAATATCTAGTTTCCTATGGGCAACAATATGCGACTTTGCAAAAACAGAAATGACATTGACATGCACCATCTGCTCAGCAGATACTAAATATAAAGTGCACATTTATTTGCATCAGGACTGGAACTTTAACTGTGTCAGTGGGAAGATTCACCGAGGTGTAGGGAAGGAAAAAAAGAGAGACCCTTTTCCACAGAAATAAGCAAGCGGCCACTCAAAGTGACAAGGTAGAGAAGTGGAGTGCAGCCAGGTTCGGAGAGTGGTTTCTTCAGACCATATACTTTAGCTTATTAGGAAAGAACACGCATCAGCATAAATGTGAGTGAAATGGAGAGCTGCTGGCTGGGCCTGAGCTACAAGCTGAATAACAAACATCCGTAGTTATTTATGAATATATTTGTCAGGGAGCCGTACAAAAACTACGATTAATAGTGTAATCAAGAGTCTGAGGGTTCTGAGTAAATGAGTGAGTGGGTTTGCAGAAATTAGTTTTCTTTGCCACTGAACATGTTTGTTTTTGTAGCTTTTTCTGCTTTTCGAGTTTAATGCTGAAACCTTTGGTATTAACTTTAATTAGGGCCCGAGCACCGAATGGTGAGAGGCCCTATTGAAATTGAAAGGATTATTCTTATTATTAGGGCCCGAGCACCGAATGGTGAGAGGCCCTATTGAAATTGAAAGGATTTTTATTATTAGGGCCCGAGCACCGAATGGTGAGAGGCCCTATTGAAATTGAAAGGATTATTCTTATTATTATTATTATTATTATTATTATTATTGTGACTAAAGTGATTTGGCTTTTTGAGGGCTTCAACATGCTGAACTTCTTACCAAACTTTGCACAAAATTAGAAAGTGGTGAAAATTTACGTATTCTGGAGTAATTTGAAATGGGCGTGGCAAAATGGCTCAACAGCGCCCCCTGGAACACAGCCCCTAGGTTTCCCTTTGACCGATCTTCACAAAAATCGTAGCCCAGGTGTATCGTGACCAATCATGAAAAAAAGTCTCAAGGAGCATTATGAAAAACGCAACAGGAAGCCCGCCATTTTGGTTTTAGTGGCCATTTTGGCCATATTCCACATTTTTACTTTGATGTACTTGTCCCAGGGCTTTTATCTGATCAACTTCTAATTGAGATGAGTGTCATCACAACAAGACGGAGATCAAAACTAACTCAAAGATCGATTTTTCGTCACACGGTGTGACCGTGGCGTGGCCTCAAAGTTTGATTACACGCCATCAAAACACGAGGTTCTGTATCTCGGACATACATGGTCCAATCGAGTCCAAACTAGACACGTAAGACAAGAGTCCCGGCCTGATGACATCTACACAGAAATCATGACTTAAAATCACAGCGCCCCCTGGTGGCAACAGGAAATGTTTTGTTTTTGGAACGTCTTACACGTGGAGGTATTCCTCCTCACCCACTGCCCGCAGCCACGTCAAACCTGTGTCAAATGGGTCTCAAGACATTGATAATGAAGGCATAAGATTACTGTGACTTTTCGTCAAACGCCATAATAGTGGCGTGGGGTCAAATTTCATCAACTCGCCAGGACACACGAAATTACTATAACTTCGGTGTTGGAGGTTCAAACTCCCTCAAACTACATTTGTGTAGCAACAGCCCCCCCCTGCAGACATTCAGATGGTTTTAAGAAATGGGCGTGGCATAATAACTGACTAGCGCCACCTAAAGTGCAGCCCCGGCACTACGATTGGCCGACATGTACAAAAATCGACAGGGACATGTGTCTTATCATAACAAACAAATAAGTCTCTTGGATAGATATGCTCGACCAAACAGGAAGCCCGCCATTTTGACTTTAGTGGCCATTTTGGCCATATTCCACATTTATACTTTGATATACTTGTCCCAGGGCTTTTATCTGATCAACTTCAAATTGAGATGAGTGTCATCACAACAAGACGGAGATCAAAACTAACTCAAAGATCGATTTTTCGTCACACGGTGTGACCGTGGCGTGGCGTCAAAGTTTGATTACACGCCATCAAAACACGAGGTTCTGTATCTCGGACATACATGGACCAATCGAGTCCAAACTAGACATGTAAGACAAGTGTCCCGGCCTGATGACATCTACACAGAAATTATGACTTAAAATCACAGCGCCCCCTGGTGGCTACAGGAAGTGACATGTTTTATACTTTGATGCACTGCTCCTGGCTGCTTAACAATATACAGCTCAAATGAGCTGAGAGAAGTCAATGGATCATGGTCAGAATTGTGACATTTCCTCAAACCGTGTAAACGTTGAGGTGCGGCGAAGGATCATCCTTCGCCAAAGGAGACGATGTTGTCATAACTCCAGTGTGCATTGTCCCATCACCGCCAAACTTCTGTCACATGATTATAGTCCAAGCCTGAACAGCTCCACGTGTCAATATTTCCTCAGTGTCATAGCGCCACCTACTGATTCGCCATGACACAGGAAGTACTTTGTAAATCCACTCTGCATTATCCAACCGGCTCCCAACTGCTGACCTATGATCACAATCTTGACCTGAACACATCCATGTATTAATATTAGTTCAGGGTCATAGCGCCACCTACTGATCAGTGTGAAAATTAAGTTGTTGTAACATTGTCCGATTGACACAAAATTGCTCACGCTACATCAGAGCCCCTACTTGAAGAGATATATTAGTCTGTAGGTAATAATAGTGATGGCGCCACCTACTGGCAACAGGAAGTAAGCTTTGTTTTACAACTATCGTTCGATTTACATAAAATGTTCACAGTGTGTTGTGCAATTGACGGCGTGGATCGCAATGAGCAATTAGCAGGCAAGGATCGACGTCGCTCGACGGACGCAGGAAGTGAAGCGTTTGTCCTTGCCGCAGTGCGCAAAACGCGTGCAACGCGGAGACGTGCGCTTGGTCATTGATCGCTCTCTCCACCGACCGCAACAGGCTTCAACGTGCGGGTGCTCGGGCCCGTCAGTGCTACAACGTAGCCCTAGTTATTAGGGCCCGAGCACCGAATGGTGAGAGGCCCTATTGAAATTGAAAGGATTTTTATTATTATTAGGGCCCGAGCACCGAATGGTGAGAGGCCCTATTGAAATTGAAAGGATTATTCTTATTATTATTATTATTATTATTATTGTCATCCAAATGAATTGGCTTTTTGAGGGCTTTAACATACTGAACTTCTTACCAAACTTTGCACAAAATTAGAACGTGGTGAAAATTTACGTATTCTGGAGTAATTTGAAATGGGCGTGGCAAAATGGCTCAACAGCGCCCCCTGGAACACAGCCCCTAGGTTTCCCTTTGACCGATCTTCACAAAAATCGTAGCCCAGGTGTGTCGTGACCAATCATGAAAAAAAGTCTCAAGGAGCATTATGAAAAATGCAACAGGAAGTCCGCCATTTTGGTTTTAGTGGCCATTTTGGCCATATTCCACATTTTTACTTTGATATACTTGTCCCAGGGCTTTTATCTGATCAACTTCTAATTGAGATGAGTGTCATCACAACAAGACGGAGATCAAAACTAACTCAAAGATCGATTTTTCGTCACACGGTGTGACCGTGGCGTGGCGTCAAAATTTGATTACACGCCATCAAAACACGAGGTTCTGTATCTCGGACATACATGGTCCAATCGAGTCCAAACTAGACACGTAAGACAAGAGTCCCGGCCTGATGACATCTACACAGAAATCATGACTTAAAATCACAGCGCCCCCTGGTGGCAACAGGAAATGTCTTGTTTTTGGAACCTCTTACACGTGGAGGTATTCCTCCTCACCCACTGCCCGCAGCCACGTCAAACCTGTGTCAAATGGGTCTCAAGACATTGATAATGAAGGCATAAGATTACTGTGACTTTTCGTCAAACGCCATAATAGTGGCGTGGCGTCAAAGTTCATCACCTCGCCGTGACACACGAAATTACTATAACTTCGGTGTTGGAGGTTCAAACTCCCTCAAACTACATTTGTGTAGCAACAGCCCCCCCCTGCAGACATTCAGATGGTTTTAAGAAATGGGCGTGGCATAATAACTGACTAGCGCCCCCTAAAGTGCAGCCCCGGCACTACGATTGGCCGACATGTACAAAAATCGACAGGGACATGTGTCTTTTCATAACAAACAAATAAGTCTCTTGGATAGATATGCTCGACCAAACAGGAAGCCCGCCATTTTGACTTTAGTGGCCATTTTGGCCATATTCCACATTTATACTTTGATATACTTGTCCCAGGGCTTTTATCTGATCAACTTCAAATTGAGATGAGTGTCATCACAACAAGACGGAGATCAAAACTAACTCAAAGATCGATTTTTCGTCACACGGTGTGACCGTGGCGTGGCCTCAAAGTTTGATTACACGCCATCAAAACACGAGGTTCTGTATCTCGGACATACATGGACCAATCGAGTCCAAACTAGACATGTAAGACAAGTGTCCCGGCCTGATGACATCTACACAGAAATTATGACTTAAAATCACAGCGCCCCCTGGTGGCTACAGGAAGTGACATGTTTTATACTTTGATGCACTGCTCCTGGCTGCTTAACAATATACAGCTCAAATGAGCTCAGTAGAAGTCATTGGATCATGGTCAGAATTGTGACATTTCCTCAAACCGTGTAAACATTGAGGTGCGGCGAAGGATCATCCTTCGCCAAAGGAGACGATGTTGTCATAACTCCAGTGTGCATTGTCCTATCACCGCCAAACTTCTGTCACATGATTATAGTCCAAGCCTGAACAGCTCCATGTGTCAATATTTCCTCAGTGTCATAGCGCCACCTACTGATTCGCCATGACACAGGAAGTACTTTGTAAATCCACTCTGCATTATCCAACCGGCTCCGAACTGCTGACCTATGATCACAATCTTGACCTGAACACATCCATGTATTAATATTAGTTCAGGGTCATAGCGCCACCTACTGATCGGTGTGACAATTAAGTTGTTGTAACATTGTCCGATTGACACAAAATTGCTCACGCTACATCAGAGCCCCTACTTGAAGAGATATATCAGTCTGTAGGTAATAATAGTGATGGCGCCACCTACTGGCAACAGGAAGTAAGCTTTGTTTTACAACTATCATTCGATTTACATAAAATGTTCACAGTGTGATGTGCAATTGACGGCGTGGATCGCAATGAGCAATTAGCAGGCAAGGATCGACGTCGCTCGACGGACGCAGGAAGTGAAGCGTTTGTCCTCGCCGCAGTGCGCAAAACGCGTGCAACGCGGAGACGTGCGCTTGGTCATTGATCGCTCTCTCCACCGACCGCAACAGGCTTCAACGTGCGGGTGCTCGGGCCCGTCAGTGCTACAACGTAGCCCTAGTTATTATTATTATTGTCATCCAAATGAATTGGCTTTTTGAGGGCTTTAACATACTGAACTTCTTACCAAACTTTGCACAAAATTAGAAAGTGGTGAAAATTTACGTATTCTGGAGTAATTAGAAATGGGCGTGGCAAAATGGCTCAACAGCGCCCCCTGGAACACAGCCCCTAGGTTTCCCTTTGACCGATCTTCACAAAAATCGTAGCCCAGGTGTATCGTGACCAATCATGAAAAAAAGTCTCAAGGAGCATTATGAAAAATGCAACAGGAAGTCCGCCATTTTGGTTTTAGTGGCCATTTTGGCCATATTCCACATTTTTACTTTGATGTACTTGTCCCAGGGCTTTTATCTGATCAACTTCTAATTCAGATGAGTGTCATCACAACAAGACGGAGATCAAAACTAACTCAAAGATCGATTTTTCGTCACACGGTGTGACCGTGGCGTGGCGTCAAAATTTGATTACACGCCATCAAAACACGAGGTTCTGTATCTCGGACATACATGGTCCAATCGAGTCCAAACTAGACACGTAAGACAAGAGTCCCGGCCTGATGACATCTACACAGAAATCATGACTTAAAATCACAGCGCCCCCTGGTGGCAACAGGAAATGTCTTGTTTTTGGAACCTCTTACACGTGGAGGTATTCCTCCTCACCCACTGCCCGCAGCCACGTCAAACCTGTGTCAAATGGGTCTCAAGACATTGATAATGAAGGCATAAGATTACTGTGACTTTTCGTCAAACGCCATAATAGTGGCGTGGGGTCAAAGTTCATCAACTCGCCAGGACACACGAAATTACTATAACTTCGGTGTTGGAGGTTCAAACTCCCTCAAACTACATTTGTGTAGCAACAGCCCCCCCCTGCAGACATTCAGATGGTTTTAAGAAATGGGCGTGGCATAATAACTGACTAGCGCCACCTAAAGTGCAGCCCCGGCACTACGATTGGCCGACATGTACAAAAATCGACAGGGACATGTGTCTTTTCATAACAAACAAATAAGTCTCTTGGATAGATATGCTCGACCAAACAGGAAGCCCGCCATTTTGACTTTAGTGGCCATTTTGGCCATATTCCACATTTATACTTTGATATACTTGTCCCAGGGCTTTTATCTGATCAACTTCAAATTGAGATGAGTGTCATCACAACAAGACGGAGATCAAAACTAACTCAAAGATCGATTTTTCGTCACACGGTGTGACCGTGGCGTGGCCTCAAAGTTTGATTACACGCCATCAAAACACGAGGTTCTGTATCTCGGACATACATGGACCACTCGAGTCCAAACTAGACATGTAAGACAAGTGTCCCGGCCTGATGACATCTACACAGAAATTATGACTTAAAATCACAGCGCCCCCTGGTGGCTACAGGAAGTGACATGTTTTATACTTTGATGCACTGCTCCTGGCTGCTTAACAATATACAGCTCAAATGAGCTGAGAGAAGTCAATGGATCATGGTCAGAATTGTGACATTTCCTCAAACCGTGTAAACATTGAGGTGCGGCGAAGGATCATCCTTCGCCAAAGGAGACGATGTTGTCATAACTCCAGTGTGCATTGTCCCATATCACCGCCAAACTTCTGTCACATGATTATAGTCCAAGCCTGAACAGCTCCACGTGTCAATATTTCCTCAGTGTCATAGCGCCACCTACTGATTCGCCATGACACAGGAAGTACTTTGTAAATCCACTCTGCATTATCCAACCGGCTCCGAACTGCTGACCTATGATCACAATCTTGACCTGAACACATCCATGTATTAATATTAGTTCAGGGTCATAGCGCCACCTACTGATCAGTGTGAAAATTAAGTTGTTGAAACATTGTCTGATTGACACAAAATTGCTCACGCTACATCAGAGCCCCTACTTGAAGAGATATATTAGTCTGTAGGTAATAATAGTGATGGCGCCACCTACTGGCAACAGGAAGTAAGCTTTGTTTTACAACTATCATTCGATTTACATAAAATGTTCACAGTGTGTTGTGCAATTGATGGCGTGGATCGTAATGAGCAATTAGCAGGCAAGGATCGACGTCGCTCGACGGACGCAGGAAGTGAAGTGTTTGTCCTTGCCGCAGTGCGCAAAACGCGTGCAACGCGGAGACGTGCGCTTGGTCATTGATCGCTCTCTCCACCGACCGCAACAGGCTTCAACGTGCGGGTGCTCGGGCCCGTCAGTGCTACAACGTAGCCCTAGTTATTATTATTAGGGCCCGAGCACCGAATGGTGAGAGGCCCTATTGAAATTGAAAGGATTATTCTTATTATTATTATTATTGTCATCCAAATGAATTGGCTTTTTGAGGGCTTTAACATACTGAACTTCTTACCAAACTTTGCACAAAATTAGAACGTGGTGAAAATTTACGTATTCTGGAGTAATTTGAAATGGGCGTGGCAAAATGGCTCAACAGCGCCCCCTGGAACACAGCCCCTAGGTTTCCCTTTGACCGATCTTCACAAAAATCGTAGCCCAGGTGTATCGTGACCAATCATGAAAAAAAGTCTCAAGGAGCATTATGAAAAACGCAACAGGAAGTCCGCCATTTTGGTTTTAGTGGCCATTTTGGCCATATTCCACATTTTTACTTTGATGTACTTGTCCCAGGGCTTTTATCTGATCAACTTCTAATTGAGATGAGTGTCATCACAACAAGACGGAGATCAAAACTAACTCAAAGATCGATTTTTCGTCACACGGTGTGACCGTGGCGTGGCGTCAAAGTTTGATTACACGCCATCAAAACACGAGGTTCTGTATCTCGGACATACATGGTCCAATCGAGTCCAAACTAGACACGTAAGACAAGAGTCCCGGCCTGATGACATCTACACAGAAATCATGACTTAAAATCACAGCGCCCCCTGGTGGCAACAGGAAATGTCTTGTTTTTGGAACGTCTTACACGTGGAGGTATTCCTCCTCACCCACTGCCCGCAGCCACGTCAAACCTGTGTCAAATGGTCTCAAGACATTGATAATGAAGGCATAAGATTACTGTGACTTTTCGTCAAACGCCATAATAGTGGCGTGGGGTCAAAGTTCATCAACTCGCCAGGACACACGAAATTACTATAACTTCGGTGTTGGAGGTTCAAACTCCCTCAAACTACATTTGTGTAGCAACAGCCCCCCCCTGCAGACATTCAGATGGTTTTAAGAAATGGGCGTGGCATAATAACTGACTAGCGCCACCTAAAGTGCAGCCCCGGCACTACGATTGGCCGACATGTACAAAAATCGACAGGGACATGTGTCTTTTCATAACAAACAAATAAGTCTCTTGGATAGATATGCTCGACCAAACAGGAAGCCCGCCATTTTGACTTTAGTGGCCATTTTGGCCATATTCCACATTTATACTTTGATATACTTGTCCCAGGGCTTTTATCTGATCAACTTCAAATTGAGATGAGTGTCATCACAACAAGACGGAGATCAAAACTAACTCAAAGATCGATTTTTCGTCACACGGTGTGACCGTGGCGTGGCCTCAAAGTTTGATTACACGCCATCAAAACACGAGGTTCTGTATCTCGGACATACATGGTACCAATCGAGTCCAAACTAGACATGTAAGACAAGTGTCCCGGCCTGATGACATCTACACAGAAATTATGACTTAAAATCACAGCGCCACCTGCTGGCTACAGGAAGTGACATGTTTTATACTTTGATGCACTGCTCCTGGCTGCTTTACAATATACAGCTCAAAAGAGCTCAGTCAAGTCATTGACCATGGTCAGAATTGTGACATTTCCTCAAACCGTGTAAACATTGAGGTGCGGCGAAGGATCATCCTTCGCCAAAGGAGACGATGTTGTCATAACTCCAGTGTGCATTGTCCTATCACCGCCAAACTTCTGTCACATGATTATAGTCCAAGCCTGAACAGCTCCATGTGTCAATATTTCCTCAGTGTCATAGCGCCACCTACTGATTCGCCATGAAACAGGAAGTACTTTGTAAATCCACTCTGCATTATCCAACCGGCTCCGAACTGCTGACCTATGATCACAATCTTGACCTGAACACATCCATATATTAATATTAGTTCAGGGTCATAGCGCCACCTACTGATCAGTGTGAAAATTACGTTGTTGTAACATTGTCCGATTGACACAAAATTGCTCACGCTACATCAGAGCCCCTACTTGAACAGATATATCAGTCTGTAGGTAATAATAGTGATGGCGCCACCTACTGGCAACAGGAAGTAAGCTTTGTTTTACAACTATCATTCGATTTACATCAAATGTTCACAGTGTGTTGTGCAATTGACGGCGTGGATCGTAATGAGCAATTAGCAGGCAAGGATCGACATCGCTCGACGGACGCAGGAAGTGAAGCGTTTGTCCTCGCCGCAGTGCGCAAAACGCGTGCAACGCGGAGACGTGCGCTTGGTCATTGATCGCTCTCTCCACCGACCGCAACAGGCTTCAACGTGCGGGTGCTCGGGCCCGTCAGTGCTACAACGTAGCCCTAGTTAGGGCCCGAGCACCGAATGGTGAGAGGCCCTATTGAAATTGAAAGGATTTTTATTATTATTATTATTATTTCCCTTTGGGGGACTTTTTCAGGGCCTAGACATGCTCAAAAAGTTATGAAACTTTGCAGGAAATTCAAGGCCTACGGATATTTTATTATTCTGGAGTAATTTGAAATGGGCGTGGCAAAATGGCTCAACAGCGCCCCCTGGAACGCAGCCCCTAGGTTTCCCTTTGACCGATCTTCACAAAAATCGTAGCCCAGGTGTATCGTGACCAATCATGAAAAAAAGTCTCAAGGAGCATTATGAAAAATGCAACAGGAAGTCCGCCATTTTGGTTTTAGTGGCCATTTTGGCCATATTCCACATTTTTACTTTGATGTACTTGTCCCAGGGCTTTTATCTGATCAACTTCTAATTCAGATGAGTGTCATCACAACAACACGGAGATCAAAACTAACTCAAAGATCGATTTTTCGTCACACGGTGTGACCGTGGCGTGGCGTCAAAATTTGATTACACGCCATCAAAACCCGAGGTTCTGTATCTCGGACATACATGGTCCAATCGAGTCCAAACTGGACACGTAAGACAAGAGTCCCGGCCTGATGACATCTACACAGAAATCATGACTTAAAATCACAGCGCCCCCTGGTGGCAACAGGAAATGTCTTGTTTTTGGAACGTCTTACACGTGGAGGTATTCCTCCTCACCCACTGCCCGCAGCCACGTCAAACCTGTTTCAAATGGGTCTCAAGACATTGATAATGAAGGCATAAGATTACTGTAACTTTTCGTCAAACGCCATAATAGTGGCGTGGCATCAAAGTTCATCACCTCGCCGTGACACACGAAATTACTATAACTTCGGTGTTGGAGGTTCAAACTCCCTCAAACTACATTTGTGTAGCAACAGCCCCCCCCTGCAGACATTCAGATGGTTTTAAGAAATGGGCGTGGCATAATAACTGACTAGCGCCACCTAAAGTGCAGCCCCGGCACTACGATTGGCCGACATGTACAAAAATCGACAGGGACATGTGTCTTTTCATAACAAACAAATAAGTCTCTTGGATAGATATGCTCGACCAAACAGGAAGCCCGCCATTTTGACTTTAGTGGCCATTTTGGCCATATTCCACATTTATACTTTGATATACTTGTCCCAGGGCTTTTATCTGATCAACTTCAAATTGAGATGAGTGTCATCACAACAAGACGGAGATCAAAACTAACTCAAAGATCGATTTTTCGTCACACGGTGTGACCGTGGCGTGGCGTCAAAGTTTGATTACACGCCATCAAAACACGAGGTTCTGTATCTCGGACATACATGGACCAATCGAGTCCAAACTAGACACGTAAGACAAGTGTCCCGGCCTGATGACATCTACACAGAAATTATGACTTAAAATCACAGCGCCCCCTGGTGGCTACAGGAAGTGACATGTTTTATACTTTGATGCACTGCTCCTGGCTGCTTAACAATACACAGCTCAAATGAGCTGAGAGAAGTCAATGGATCATGGTCAGAATTGTGACATTTCCTCAAACCGTGTAAACATTGAGGTGCGGCGAAGGATCATCCTTCGCCAAAGGAGACGATGTTGTCATAACTCCAGTGTGCATTGTCCCATCACCGCCAAACTTCTGTCACATGATTATAGTCCAAGCCTGAACAGCTCCATGTGTCAATATTTCCTCAGTGTCATAGCGCCACCTACTGATTCGCCATGACACAGGAAGTACTTTGTAAATCCACTCTGCATTATCCAACCGGCTCCAAACTGCTGACCTATGATCACAATCCTGACCTGAACACATCCATATATTAATATTAGTTCAGGGTCATAGCGCCACCTATTGATCAGTGTGAAAATTACGTTGTTGTAACATTGTCCGATTGACACAAAATTGCTCAAGCTACATCGGAGCCCCTACTTGAACAGATATATCGGTCTGTAGGTAATAATAGTGATGGCGCCACCTACTGGCAACAGGAAGTAAGCTTTGTTTTACAACTATCATTCGATTTACATAAAATGTTCACAGTGTGTTGTGCAATTGACAGCGTGGATCGCAATGAGCAATTAGCAGGCAAGGATCGACGTCGCTCGACGGACGCAGGAAGTGAAGCGTTTGTCCTTGCCGCAGTGCGCAAAACGCGTGCAACGCGGAGACGTGCGCTTGGTCATTGATCGCTCTCTCCACCGACCGCAACAGGCTTCAACGTGCGGGTGCTCGGGCCCGTCAGTGCTACAACGTAGCCCTAGTTAGGGCCCGAGCACCGAATGGTGAGAGGCCCTATTGAAATTGAAAGGATTTTTATTATTAGGGCCCGAGCACCGAATGGTGAGAGGCCCTATTGAAATTGAAAGGATTTTTATTATTATTATTATTATTTCCCTTTGGGGGACTTTTTCAGGGCCTAGACATGCTCAAAAACTTATGAAACTTTGCAGGAAATTCAAGGCCTACGGATATTTTATTATTCTGGAGTAATTTGAAATGGGCGTGGCAAAATGGCTCAACAGCGCCCCCTGGAACGCAGCCCCTAGGTTTCCCTTTGACCGATCTTCACAAAAATCGTAGCCCAGGTGTATCGTGACCAATCATGAAAAAAAGTCTCAAGGAGCATTATGAAAAACGCAACAGGAAGTCCGCCATTTTGGTTTTAGTGGCCATTTTGGCCATATTCCACATTTTTACTTTGATGTACTTGTCCCAGGGCTTTTATCTGATCAACTTCTAATTGAGATGAGTGTCATCACAACAAGACGGAGATCAAAACTAACTCAAAGATCGATTTTTCGTCACACGGTGTGACCGTGGCGTGGCCTCAAAGTTTGATTACACGCCATCAAAACACGAGGTTCTGTATCTCGGACATACATGGTCCAATCGAGTCCAAACTAGACACGTAAGACAAGAGTCCCGGCCTGATGACATCTACACAGAAATCATGACTTAAAATCACAGCGCCCCCTGGTGGCAACAGGAAATGTCTTGTTTTTGGAACGTCTTACACGTGGAGGTATTCCTCCTCACCCACTGCCCGCAGCCACGTCAAACCTGTGTCAAATGGGTCTCAAGACATTGATAATGAAGGCATAAGATTACTGTGACTTTTCGTCAAACGCCATAATAGTGGCGTGGGGTCAAAGTTCATCAACTCGCCAGGACACACGAAATTACTATAACTTCGGTGTTGGAGGTTCAAACTCCCTCAAACTACATTTGTGTAGCAACAGCCCCCCCCTGCAGACATTCAGATGGTTTTAAGAAATGGGCGTGGCATAATAACTGACTAGCGCCCCCTAAAGTGCAGCCCCGGCACTACGATTGGCCGACATGTACAAAAATCGACAGGGACGTGTGTCTTTTCATAACAAACAAATAAGTCTCTTGGATAGATATGCTCGACCAAACAGGAAGCCCGCCATTTTGACTTTAGTGGCCATTTTGGCCATATTCCACATTTATACTTTGATATACTTGTCCCAGGGCTTTTATCTGATCAACTTCAAATTGAGATGAGTGTCATCACAACAAGACGGAGATCAAAACTAACTCAAAGATCGATTTTTCGTCACACGGTGTGACCGTGGCGTGGCCTCAAAGTTTGATTACACGCCATCAAAACACGAGGTTCTGTATCTCGGACATACATGGTCCAATCGAGTCCAAACTAGACATGTAAGACAAGAGTCCCGGCCTGATGACATCTACACAGAAATTATGACTTAAAATCACAGCGCCCCCTGGTGGCTACAGGAAGTGACATGTTTTATACTTTGATGCACTGCTCCTGGCTGCTTAACAATATACAGCTCAAATGAGCTGAGAGAAGTCAATGGATCATGGTCAGAATTGTGACATTTCCTCAAACCGTGTAAACATTGAGGTGCGGCGAAGGATCATCCTTCGCCAAAGGAGACGATGTTGTCATAACTCCAGTGTGCATTGTCCCATCACCGCCAAACTTCTGTCACATGATTATAGTCCAAGCCTGAACAGCTCCACGTGTCAATATTTCCTCAGTGTCATAGCGCCACCTACTGATTCGCCATGACACAGGAAGTACTTTGTAAATCCACTCTGCATTATCCAACCGGCTCCAAACTGCTGACCTATGATCACAATCTTGACCTGAACACATCCATATATTAATATTAGTTCAGGTTCATAGCGCCACCTACTGATCGGTGTGAAAATTACGTTGTTGTAACATTGTCCAATTGACACAAAATTGCTCAAGCTACATCAGAGCCCCTACTTGAACAGATATATCGGTCTGTAGGTAATAATAGTGATGGCGCCACCTACTGGCAACAGGAAGTAAGCATTGTTTTACAACTATCATTCGATTTACATAAAATTTTCACAGTGTGTTGTGCAATTGACGGCGTGGATCGTAATGACCAATTAGCAGGCAAGGATCGACATCGCTCGACGGACGCAGGAAGTGAAGCGTTTGTCCTTGCCGCAGTGCGCAAAACGCGTGCAACGCGGAGACGTGCGCTTGGTCATTGATCGCTCTCTCCACCGACCGCAACAGGCTTCAACGTGCGGGTGCTCGGGCCCGTCAGTGCTACAACGTAGCCCTAGTTATTATTGTCATCCAAATGAATTGGCTTTTTGAGGGCTTTAACATAATGAACTTCTTACCAAACTTTGCACAAAATTAGAAAGTGGTGAAAATTTACGTATTCTGGAGTAATTTGAAATGGGCGTGGCAAAATGGCTCAACAGCGCCCCCTGGAACACAGCCCCTAGGTTTCCCTTTGACCGATCTTCACAAAAATCGTAGCCCAGGTGTATCGTGACCAATCATGAAAAAAAGTCTCAAGGAGCATTATGAAAAACGCAACAGGAAGTCCGCCATTTTGGTTTTAGTGGCCATTTTGGCCATATTCCACATTTTTACTTTGATGTACTTGTCCCAGGGCTTTTATCTGATCAACTTCTAATTGAGATGAGTGTCATCACAACAAGACGGAGATCAAAACTAACTCAAAGATCGATTTTCCGCCACACGGTGTGACCGTGGCGTGGCGTCAAAATTTGATTACACGCCATCAAAACACGAGGTTCTGTATCTCGGACATACATGGTCCAATCGAGTCCAAACTAGACACGTAAGACAAGAGTCCCGGCCTGATGACATCTACACAGAAATCATGACTTAAAATCACAGCGCCCCCTGGTGGCAACAGGAAATGTTTTGTTTTTGGAACGTCTTACACGTGGAGGTATTCCTCCTCACCCACTGCCCGCAGCCACGTCAAACCTGTGTCAAATGGGTCTCAAGACATTGATAATGAAGGCATAAGATTACTGTGACTTTTCGTCAAACGCCATAATAGTGGCGTGGGGTCAAATTTCATCAACTCGCCAGGACACACGAAATTACTATAACTTCGGTGTTGGAGGTTCAAACTCCCTCAAACTACATTTGTGTAGCAACAGCCCCCCCCTGCAGACATTCAGATGGTTTTAAGAAATGGGCGTGGCATAATAACTGACTAGCGCCACCTAAAGTGCAGCCCCGGCACTACGATTGGCCGACATGTACAAAAATCGACAGGGACATGTGTCTTTTCATAACAAACAAATAAGTCTCTTGGATAGATATGCTCGACCAAACAGGAAGCCCGCCATTTTGACTTTAGTGGCCATTTTGGCCATATTCCACATTTATACTTTGATATACTTGTCCCAGGGCTTTTATCTGATCAACTTCAAATTGAGATGAGTGTCATCACAACAAGACGGAGATCAAAACTAACTCAAAGATCGATTTTTCGTCACACGGTGTGACCGTGGCGTGGCCTCAAAGTTTGATTACACGCCATCAAAACACGAGGTTCTGTATCTCGGACATACATGGACCAATCGAGTCCAAACTAGACATGTAAGACAAGTGTCCCGGCCTGATGACATCTACACAGAAATTATGACTTAAAATCACAGCGCCCCCTGGTGGCTACAGGAAGTGACATGTTTTATACTTTGATGCACTGCTCCTGGCTGCTTAACAATATACAGCTCAAATGAGCTGAGAGAAGTCAATGGATCATGGTCAGAATTGTGACATTTCCTCAAACCGTGTAAACGTTGAGGTGCGGCGAAGGATCATCCTTCGCCAAAGGAGACGATGTTGTCATAACTCCAGTGTGCATTGTCCCATCACCGCCAAACTTCTGTCACATGATTATAGTCCAAGCCTGAACAGCTCCACGTGTCAATATTTCCTCAGTGTCATAGCGCCACCTACTGATTCGCCATGACACAGGAAGTACTTTGTAAATCCACTCTGCATTATCCAACCGGCTCCGAACTGCTGACCTATGATCACAATCTTGACCTGAACACATCCATGTATTAATATTAGTTCAGGGTCATAGCGCCACCTACTGATCAGTGTGAAAATTAAGTTGTTGTAACATTGTCCGATTGACACAAAATTGCTCACGCTACATCAGAGCCCCTACTTGAAGAGATATATCAGTCTGTAGGTAATAATAGTGATGGCGCCACCTACTGGCAACAGGAAGTAAGCTTTGTTTTACAACTATCATTCGATTTACATCAAATGTTCACAGTGTGATGTGCTATTTGATGGCGTGGATCGTAATGACCAATTAGCAGGCAAGGATCGACGTCGCTCGACGGACGCAGGAAGTGAAGCGTTTGTCCTTGCCGCAGTGCGCAAAACGCGTGCAACGCGGAGACGTGCGCTTGGTCATTGATCGCTCTCTCCACCGACCGCAACAGGCTTCAACGTGCGGGTGCTCGGGCCCGTCAGTGCTACAACGTAGCCCTAGTTATTCTTGTTTTTATATGTGACACATTATAAGGTGTCCTTGGGTGTTTTGAACGGAGGCGTAAAATAAAACATATTCATATTAGTATTTTCTGCTAGACTCTTAAGTATAAACAGCAGTTAATGCTATAAACTTACATATAGCACCTTTTTTTAAAGCTCTATGAGTTTGCATTTCAACACAAAATGAAAAGTGCATTTTATTTGTGCAATATTATCAGTTAGATGCATATTGGAACATAATTCATCAGTACCCCAATATATCTCAGTTTAAAAACAGGTTTTATACACGCAGAAGATGGCAATTAAGATGTTAACTTGGAAAGACATTGAGATCTGAGAGCTATTATCGAGAAGTCGGTGTCAATGTGCTGTAAACAAAAGCACATGATTTCTGCAGTGGAATGTGTGCGTCATGTCCTGCCTCCTGCTGCTCTGCCCACACGCCACCGCCCGTTTGAACGTTCTGGACAGTTTCCTGTTGTTTTGAACGTGTTTGACCCGGACAATCTCCTGCTGCAGTCTTCAAATGTGAAAGGCGTGTGTGTGATTTCAGTAAATAACAGACCTCGGAGTGAAATTATTTCATATAGCTTTACAAAGCAAACCTACCTCAGACCTTCCATACAAGAATTGATTTGGAGTTGCCCCAGTGAACGGCACTGGCTTCATTCAGTCCAATCCAGGCCTCTCTAGCCCCCCCCCCCCCCCCCCCCCCCGCCCCCATCTGTCTGTCTGAGCGGTTTCCTTGTTGCCGTGCGGACACTGGCCATCATTGTTAAATTCGAGAATGGACACTCGATGAGACGGGCCAAGGACGAGAGTAAAGGGGAGAGAAATAATGAAAGCAAAGGAGCGGGAGAAAGGGGGCCCTGTAGTGGGGACACGCCGTCATTTCTCCGTGTTGCATAATGATCCGGGGCTGTCACGACACAATGAGCACACACACACACACAGACACACACAGATCAGTTGACTTGCAGATGGGGAGTGCACTGTGGAAATGAGGTTTTTATAGAGTGAGGAGCTCAACAACAGCACATCTCTGTCTGTCAGGTCGCCTCAGCAGTCTGCTTCTCTATCTGACCACTCGTCTCGTCAGTCTATCGACTCAATACTGTGCGTTTCCTTTTTCATGAAAAGGACGAGAGACCGTGACGCTCTGCAGTGTTTTACCATCTGTGGTGTTGTCTTATATGAGGCAGTCAAAAGACGAGAGAGTCGCGTTGTATTTACAGGACGTAGTGTTAAAGAGAGGGGGTGGTTTGAATGAGTCTGGGCCAGATGTGCACGTAAACGTATTCTAGTAGTGTCACTTGTCTCTCTGTTACCAACATGTTAACCTAAACAGCTCAAGACTCACATTTTTGAATATTAGACTGTTCATGAAATGCTCTGTTGCCACCTCTGCTGGTGTAGTCAAGGTATTGCACACACGTCAAGGTTTTGAAAGGAGGAAAGTGTCATGTTGGCCTCATCCTCGTCACTTTTCATCTCCTTAACTCACCACCCAGGGATGTGAAAGGATTTATAAAAAACACCCACCAACCACAAAGGAGACTCTCAGCAGAAAATGTTTTTCTTTCTCAAAGGATTTTCTCACCTAAAAAATTCCTTTTTTTTGGGTTTCTTTCTTTGCAAAGGAGATTTCAATAATAAAAAGTTCAAGTCTTTATGTTCTGCTGAAAGTATGTTTTGTTCTGGTGTGTGGTTCAGTTGGTATTTTCTATATTAATATCATCCTCGGCTTTCAAAACATATTTTTATAACTTCCATCTTCATCCGTTTTATGATCGTCATATTATGCTTGGGATGGAGTAGCGTTCAGCCACATCTGGTTCTCATTGCAGACATTTAGCCTGTTTTTAAAATGAAGTATTTGGGGAAATGACAGATATTGTTTTGCACACTCAATGCAAGACACTGGAACTACTGGGTTTGAGCCAATAGAGGAGGCCCACAATGAAATTTGCCCATTTTAACGCATGAAGACTGTTTTTATCCATTTCACATGTCTATAGTGCTTTAAAGTTGGAGATTATGGTGTTTTTAACAACAGAATAGCCACATCTTAACCATAAATGTAGAATGTTGGATTATTACAGCTACCTGCAGCTTGCAAAATTGAAAATCAGGTCAACACATTCACTCACAACCTGCAACTGAAGTGGTATCACCCTAAAGTTTATAGTATTTGCTGGATGTAAACAGTATCTCACCGTACCCCTGTTTCTGATTTTGTGTTTTCCAGATCTAAAGCGAGAGGCCAGTATCTGCCACATGCTCAAACACCCTCACATCGTGGAGCTGCTAGAGACCTACAGCTCTGATGGCATGCTCTACATGGTCTTTGAATAGTAAGTCCACGCAGCACACTCCGCCTGCCTTCATGCATTATGTAATCGCACATCAGATGTGTACTTCAAACAGTTTTAGGGTTTGATTTGGTATCTTTCATGTATGGTTCCTACCGGGGTTCCTACCCCACATTCCAGATACTGTTTCTCTTGATTCATCTAAATAGTTGTCACAGCAGAACGCGATGCACAGAGCTACCAGTGACGAGAGTAGAAAGTAGACAAATATAACAGCTACAGACTAAATTTACCAGCAGCTGGCAGATGGCTACTGCTGGTTATTTCACAGCTTATCACTAACACCACCCGCCCCCTCGTTTTTGTGGTTACAGACTTTTTTGTGCAGACTTATTTCCTTCACAGAAACATAAAAAAAAATGCATATAAGAGCAGATGATAGACTGTAGTGTCATTTTGTGTGCTGTGTATCTGCAGGTATATCTAGGCCTGTGCAAATGATCATATATTAAAGATAATTCTACATCATTCTCACATCTCTTGTTCAATATAAACTCATAGTCTGGAATATATTTAATTGATTGAGTAGCAACTGACAGGCCTGCATATTTGTATATATTGTATCATAATGCACACATTTTTTACAAACATTTTATTTTATACTTTTAGCCGTATACTTTCATTTTGTATTTCTCTATATTGTGATTGTGTTGGTCTGTATATTTGTCTGGACTGGAGCAGCTAACAGAACCAAATTTCTCTGTTGAATTAATAACATATTTCTGAACAGAAATGTATTGAATAAGTCAGACTTTTTAAGGTTGCAGCATATTTAATTGCACCGTAAAGACAGAAAGAATATGCTCTAATCTAAAGCATCATTGTAGGCTCAAGGAGGAGCTCTCTACTTCTCCCCAGACATTTGCCGTAAATCACATTTTTTAGTCAACTTTCCTGGTTAATGTGTTTCCTCTGTGTGGACTTGATATATTCCCTGGAGACTGCACCGGCTGAAAAGGGCTATAATGAAAATATAGTGCTGCTGTGTACATGCCAGTGACAGCAGGTCATAACGTTGCTCCCTAATGGATTTTGTTTTATTCACTCTGTTTTAAACACTATGTTTGAGTTTATTTGCTCTTGTTTTTACTGTCTATAATTCATAGAAACCTAATTTTGACTTGCCCCTTTGCTTTCTCTCACAATATCTTAGTATGGATGGAGCGGACCTGTGCTTTGAAATTGTTAAGAGAGCTGACGCCGGGTTTGTGTACAGCGAAGCAGTGGCCAGGTAGGACACACTATCTGAGAGCATTTAAAATATGAATACAGTGTGTTTGAAATAAACAATCTGAAGACGTGGTCAATGATCTCCCTGTTTTGTTTCTGCTTCCTGTCAATGCAGCCACTACATGAGGCAGATTTTGGAGGCACTTCGATACTGCCACGACAACAATGTGATTCATCGCGATGTAAAGGTGAGCTCTTTCCCACGTGTCCCAGACTAAAGCCTTGTCTGCACTACTGCGGATATTTAAAAAAATCGGCATTGAATTTTTCCCCCTCGAGACCTTCGGATTATACAATATCTCCGTCCAGAAGATAAACACGCATACACAGTACAGTGTTTTTTAAAAATCTCCATTTTAGTGAATTAATAAACAGTTTGCCTGTGGACGAGAGGCACGAATGCAAATGTTGTGCAAAAGGTCCGTGTTAGTGTGGTAAGGGCGTAAACCTGTGAAGCCACTGACAGCAGAGGGTGGGAGATGTGAAACCTTTTCATAACAAGCCTGATAAACATGCTTTATACCACAGCCTATCATTATCTATTCTGAGATGTTATCCGCGCTGCCTGTGGGGAGATGATGGTGGAAAACATTACAGTGTTTACAAGGAAACACTCCCACTGACATTTGCTGCTGTCTTCCTATCTGATCTGATGTAACTGTTGCTGTTAATATGGGTTTTGGAACGAGCACCTGGGAGTCTGCAGACCTGAGGTTGCATGACAAACAGCCAGTCTGGATTTGTTCGGCGTTCTTATAGCCAGATTAGCATCCACCGCTGATTCCTGCAGGATTAGCCATCTAACACAGGCGGCAAACACTAACAGGGCAGATGGAGCAGCCCTGACCCAGCCCCTTGATCCACACACCGGCCGTTTGACAACACACTCCACAAAGGGATCACCCCAGCCTCGTTTGCAGTGAATATCTGTGCTTGTAGGTCAAACCGGGCTGAAATGGGGGGTCGCTCATTAGTGCTGGTGTTTGTTTTTAACACCCATCTCCAAGTGCCAGCTTGACAGCTGTACAATGGTTGACTGAATCTGTCACTCATTTCTTTGTTATTTGTATAAGGCATTTAAACAGCTACTGTGTGAGGAAGAAAACACTCCATTGTTAAGTCTGTATTTAGGTCTCTTTACTTTCAAATAAACAGGATACTACAAATTATTGAATCTTTCAACAAAAAAGCATTTGACTTGTGTTTGTTTGAACATTATTCTCCAGGTTTACTTAATCCATTAATATAATTATACATATGAATATTTTCAGAAACATTACAGCACCGCGTGATAGAAAATAAACATAACATGCATTACTAGAAAGGCTTCGGTCCTAGTGTTCACTGCAGTGCCTCTCCTCAGACTGTATTGTCAGTCCGTCTCCCAGGCATTAAAGCAGAATTTAAATACTTTCCATTTGCAGCACAGAAGATAAGACGGAAAGAACACAAAGAATTTGACACGTGAAGTCAGTATATGTCTAAATGCCATTTTTTTCAGTCCAACCCATGTCAGAAAAATAAGGCGTTTATCTCTCCAGTGTTCAAACTAGTGATCAGTTTTGGCCAGTAGGTGGAAGCACAGTCGATCCTGTGCGGTCGAGGTTGGAGCTGATGACACAGATGCCGACTCTCGGTGTGACAGAGGGGATGTTCAGTTCAGCTTTTGGTAACCCCATAGGCACAGACGGCCGCCTGAACTCCGTCGTCGAGCTGTTGGATGTTGCGTCGTGGAGGAATAGCCTGTTTCCAAATCGATGCCCAAGCGCTTGCAGTGCGGTTTTGCGAACCGAGCCAGATAACAGAAAGTACATGACCGGATCCAAACAGCTATTGAAGGCGGAGAATAACAGCATCACCTCGTTGGTGCGGTTCATCAGCTGCTGGTAGTCGCACGAGATCGTTCTGCTGAGCTGCGAGTGGATGTAGAAGGGGCGGAAGGCGTGGTAGGGTCCGAAACACACGGTGAACAGAAAGAGGACGAAGAAAGATTTCTTGGCAGTGCAGTTGTATTTCCGCGCGTTGGGAAGGTCCGGTCTGTCCCGAGACACCCTCAGCAACTGGCAGGCGATCTTTGCGTAGGAGACCACGAGCATGATGAAGACGAACCAGAACAGCACCACCAGCATGGCGTTGAAGTAGGCCTTCCCTTTGGCTTTGTGTAGCTGCTTGTACTGGAAGCACAGGTCACTGTTCTCTTTGCCGTCTGCCTTGACAATCATGCACACCAGCGCCGTCAGTGACAGACCCCACAGAACCCCACATGCCACCCAGCTCGATGACCGGCTACTCCCCCACACGCCTCTCCGCGCTCTACCTTTCCTCTTCAGCCTTAAGTATCTGTCCAAGCTGATAAATCCCAGTAACGCGATACTTATGTACATGTTCATATAAAATAGAGTTCCCACCAGCTTGCATGCCACTTTTCCCAGAACCCACTTGTTTCCATTGACATGGTAGAAGACCCTGAAGGGCAGACACGCCAGCAGGACCAGATCAGCCACAGCACAGTTGATGAGGAATACTCTCACAGAATTGCGGCTCGAGTGCAAGTGAAGGAAAACCCACAGTGCAAAGACGTTACCCACAATCCCAAAGAGGAAGAATAGGGAGTAGAAGATTGCCAGCGTCCAACGGAGGGGATTGTCATCAAGTAAACAAGTTTGGTTTGGGGAGACCACAGAAATGGTGGAGAAGGGAGGGGGAAAAGATGACATTGAAAGAGGAAGGGATGAAGCGGAGATAGATAGAGAGGTGTTGGATGATGCAGAAGCTGAAAGAGTGAAGGGGAAAGAAGATGCAGGGGCAAATGTGGTCATTGCGGCTGAGGAGTGACGACTTTAGGGTTTTCAGTCAGGCCCTGAGAAAGAAGGAAAAAAACCATGTCAGGTCATAGTCACTTAACAAATAGTAAGGATAGTAATACGAAAAAAATTATAAAGTTTGATTGATTATTAGAATAAAGTAATAATTTAATGAAGTCACAGGAAATATAAAAAGGAAAACAAGCAGTAAGGAGAACCCACAGAAGTATTTCTTAAGAAACTACTAAACTTATTTGAATATCACGCAGATGTATGTGGGTTTTAGTTTTAAAGGTCAAACATACACAGAGTAACTTCCCAAAGTATGTGTAAAATGAAAATTTTACCAATTAATGCAGGGGAGGTCAAGATTCAGTTAATTAAATATTCTGGAAAACACATTTATAAAAACACACATTTTACACTGAACAACATGTTGTTCGTAGACTCGGGTGAGAGCTGGAGTCATAGCTAACAAAGTTTCATGCATATTTAACACGTGAATTCCAACACATGCCCGCTCGTACACGACCACTCACCCCCAGCTCTCTGACTGCTACAAACAGATGTTTGGATTAACGCAGAACACTCACCAGCAATCTCCGCTCCGTGGGAGACACAGCACAGCTGCAGCTTGAACGTGTGTGAATGTGCAGGGAGGTCGTCCAGTGTGCGTTTTCCTCCATCAAACTTCAAAAGCCGCGAGAAATTAGTTTAAAAGAGTGACCCGTTAAAACTGGAGATATATAAGTGATAAAATATGATAAAGCTGCAGTCCTTGTCCTCAGCACTTTTATCTTCACCTTTCTCTGAATGAGTCATAAATCTTGCAGACGCCAGTCTTTTTCATATCCATTCTGACAGCGTCTGGTCCTCATCCTCCCCTCAGCTCTCACTCGTTTTCTGTATTGGTCCTCGTCCTCTCTTCACGGAAAAGCTTTATTCTCTCCACTCCTCTCTGCTTCTCTCTGATCTCGCTCCGCCTCAGTCAACACCCCCACCCACCCCACACACCACAACCCTCCATTTCCCCATTACGAGAAACATAAAAATGCGACGACAGGAAGCGAGACCCCCACCACATCCCACATTCACCCTGTTCCTGAGCTTCATCTGTCATGCAGCACTGTCTTGCACCTTTCCTTCACTCAAATCTGCAGGACTACTACATTTGTTTCTCAGAGGCAGTTGGGGTGCTTTAATATGGCGCGCACAGATCAGTGACATCAATCAAGTCAGGGATGAATCCAGTATGTGAAGTGCCTCTTACAGTTTAATAGGTGAATTTGATTTAAGGCTGGCTGGGATGGTCCCTACTTCAACCTATTGAAATATATATATATATATATATGGACCATAAATTTACTCTTGAACTTGTTGAACTCTCCAGCTTACTTTTGCACACACTTACTGATCCTGTCATAAAGTAAAACCTGTTGTCAGCTTGTTAATAACACCACAGTTTAAATCGAGACAGAGAGAATACAGTAGTCATTTAATAATAAAGATTGAGGAAACGATTGTGTTATTCTGCTGGTGAGTGTGGCTGCCTGGTAAAGTGGGCTTTAACCGTCAGTGGATAAAAAGCTGATCTTTTTATGACCTGCTTCCCCCTGAAATGTAACTTCCATGCAAATAAGGTGTCAGTGTGAAAACAATGCTTTACAGACTATCATGCAAATTCGAATTCACTGGAAAGGTAGAGGAACTAGGTTTTGCCATGTGCAGTAGTTCAGTACGTGGAACGTTTTTTGTGTGTTTATTATGCACCGACTTAGTCCAGGAGCAACAACTGTTTCCTGTCTGTATACGTTTCACAAAAACATGTGGTTATATTTATGTATCTTGTCTTGTCAATGTGAAAGCGTGGTTATCGTCAATCGAACATATGGGATCTTGCACTTTTGCACAGATAAGTGCAAAGCATTGCTCTGCACAGCTTCTGTAAGCTGCAAAGAAATGTCTATCTGCCAGTAAAAAGGGTCATGGCCACCTAATCTGTTACCTGGTAAATTGTGTGCGGTTTTAAGGGATGTGGCGTCCTACATTTGAACCTGTTGAAAAATACATATTTGGGTCGTAAACGTTTTGTTGAACCTGTCTTTTCTTCCTCTGCAGCCTCACTGTGTGCTGTTGGCCTCAAAGGAGAACTCCGCTCCAGTCAAGCTGGGAGGGTTTGGAGTGGCGATACAGCTGGGAGAGTCTGGATTAGTAGCTGGAGGTACAGTCTCAAACTGAGAAAACACCCATGCATGCCTTCGAACTACACATGTGCATACTGTGCATGCTTATGGAAATAATAAGGCAACTGGAATAGCACTCAGTAGAGCTCATACCTCCACCGAGGCCCAACAGTCCACCTAAATTGCACACCAAATTAGTCGTGTTCATTTGGACATACTTTCTAAAACTATAAGATACAGTTGGTTCTCTACTAAATCTACATTTTCTCAGCTAGACATTGGTGATAGTCACATATTTATAGCCCAATTTGTGGGCTTTATATATGTGACTATCACCAATGTCTAGCTGAGACTGTAAGGTGGCTGATGAAAACCCTACACCCAAATGAAACCACAATACAATGTAAAATTGTATTTGAACCCACACCAAACTGGACAAACTCATAGCCATAGCCCCCTAGATATATCTGTTCCCCCTCAGGATCCATGAATCTTTCCTCTGGGAATTGGGGGAAAATATCAAGAAGAACATTTGGCATTGTTAAAGGAAGTGATTGAAAAACTTCCTGGATTCAGCCCTTTGTCAGGATTTGTGCCAAAATTGAATGGGTTCCTTCTTGGCCCAAATCCCTTCATTCCACCAAGTTTAATGGAATTCTGATGAGTAGTTTTTGCATAATCCTACTGACAAACAGAGGCAGGGGTGAAAACATAATCTCTTTTGGCAGAGGTAATAAGTAAAATTGTTAGTTTTATAATTTTTTGTCACTCTATAAACGTTGTAATACTAATGAAATTCTATAATTTTTAGTTGCAGGCTTTCACATATTCATACCTTGAGTCTAATTTTATCCTGAAACCCTGATCACACCATTTGGCTCTCCAGATTTCCCCAACACCTCAACCTCCAATTTTTCATCAACAGTATATCTCTAAATAGTGAATTACTAAAACTGCCTGCTCTTTTCAGGCCGAGTCGGTACTCCCCACTTCATGGCCCCGGAGGTGGTGAAGAGGGAGCCGTACGGCAAACCGGTGGATGTGTGGGGATGTGGGGTCATCCTCTTCATCCTCCTGTCTGGCTGCCTTCCTTTCTATGGCACCAAGGAGCGCTTGTTCGAGGCCATCATCAAAGGCAAATACAAGGTAACTGATTTATTTTTTAGCAAGTTCCTCTTTGTCGCTATGCTGCAGTGTGCGACACGTACGAGGTTGCGTTCACTGAACATTGTGTGCACTATGCTACTTCACAGTTGTTCTGCGAAGGTGTCACCGGTCAAATGTTCGCATCAGCCACGGTTCTTTGTCCCAGAGCTTTTTGTGCAAAAATATATATCCCCTCCTTTTGATTTGATACCACTTGCCAACTAAAAGTCAGCGTGAGGTGCTGAAGAAATTGACAGTATCAGCAGAGGACGCTGAGAAACGGGTCTGATAAATGTTTTGTTTTCAGCTGAGAGGATGAATTTCCTGCTTGGTGCACTAATCTGCGGCAGACACAGTCACTGCAGGCAGCTTGATGGATAACACAGTGGTATCGTCCATCACACTGCTGCTGCTGCTAAACATCTGCTGCTAAATTGACAGGTTTTATTCTTTCTAGTCAAATCTTAAGTAATAAGCTCTGCCACAACTGCAACTTGGTTCAACGTACTTCAAGTATATTCATGCAGCGCACAAACTATTTGATTTCTTTTCCCCCCGTTACATCCTTCACCTCGACTCACCCACTGTCCACTGTTCTGTCTTTGTCCAGATGAACCCTCGCCAGTGGGCTCACATCTCGGAGAGTGCCAAAGACCTGGTGAGACGCATGCTGATGCTGGACCCTGCCGAGAGAATCACAGTTTACGAGGCCCTCAACCACCCCTGGCTGAAGGCAAGATTTGCTCTGACGTTAGATGTATTATTGCCCTTGAACTTCCACCTGTTTTTGTGACCTTAATTTGTGTAATAATGAAAATCTAGACATTTGGTGCGATATGGTTATATAAGAATATAGTATTAGCAACTGAAAATCACCTTTTAGCTTAGTCAAGACCACTTCCTTATGCTTGGAACTAAACCTCTGCTTTCACATCCGTTCTGTGACTGCTCTCTATGTGTTTGTGTGCGCGTGTGTGCGCGCGTGTGTGTGCGCCCAAGTGTTGTGTTCAAGTGTAGTGCTTATGTGCTTATATTCCTGTGTGTTGTAGGAGAGGGACAGGTATGCCTACAAGATCCACCTGCCTGAAACGGTGGAGCAGCTGAGGAAGTTCAACTCCAGGAGGAAGCTGAAGGTCAGCACCGTGGTGTTAAACACTTTATTAAGCCGAGAGTCGATTGCGCGAGAGTCGATTGCGCGCGATTCAAATCATAGATAAGAGGAAGTGTCCCCTCCCTCACAACGTGCAGCTGCTTATAAACACTGACCCAGATCAATTTCTTGTTCAATGTTTTCCAAGATTCTCAGCAGACATTAAGCCCTGGTACAAATGCAGACATGGTGTAATAGCTGTATTATCCCTGCTCTGTATCCCAGGGTGCAGTCCTAGCTGCTGTTTCCAGCCACAAGTTTAATTCTTTCTATGGAGACCCCCCAGAGGAACTACATGACTTCTCAGATGACCCCACCTCCTCAGGTAAATCGCAACAAAGAGCTCTATCCTATTGCAGGGGAGATAAAGCGGATGATTCATTATTGCTATGAGTTTTATGTGTCATTTAAGGTCAGATGTGAGGTGATGTATCTTCACCAGAGAACACAATCAGCACATTCACTTTCTCGTCCGGTTTCTATTCTATTCTCGCGTCTCTCTGTGATCTCCAGCTGTCTGTGTAGAACTTCCTCTGTTTAACCAAAGACAGATGTTGCCCAACAGCTTCACTTCTCTGTCTCGGACATGGACTTTCACTTCCCTTTGACAAGACGACTGCTGGCTCTGCCTGCCTGTAGATATCAGCATAAAGAAACCTCTCATGTCCTATATCTTAAATAGCAGAAAATGAGCATTGGGTTACATCATCAGCGCAATGAGCCGAGCTTTACGTTTTGTCCTCTCGCTTTTAAATGCAGCCGCTGCAGCCAGATAAATCACTGTGTGTGTTGTTTCTGCTGAGGCTGACAGTCTCTTGCAGTCATGCTTCCTGGTGTTTATTTTTGCAGTTGGGCACCAGACATGCTGCCGGTCACTGACTTGTGTGTAGAGTAGTAGATGCTCGCAGCAGCTTGGCAGATTATTCAGAGACTCGTCTGCTTTTGCTGATTTCTCTCTCTCTCTGTTGCTGCTCTTTCCTCTTTTCCCCTCTGCCTCCCTGCCCTCACGCCTCCTTGCTCTGTTCAGACCTGCTATTGACATCCGCCCTGGTAGATCCGATCACAAGTGAACAGCATTAAGCTCGTCTGATCGGATTTGAATAAAGTATTACGTGTTGGTCAGTGTTGATATCGTAGTCTCGGTGGCCGCAAACAAATCAACGTATTCAATTGAGACAAGTAAAAATATGTTGATTCATTGTGAGCAGGTCAGAGGACGTCGGCTGAGCAGGCAGTCCTTCATACGTGGCACAGGATGCATTTGAATTCACACAGCGCTCACCTGCGTCCCAGACCACCTCTGAATGTGCATACAGACCTGTGTGATCCACTCAGGACCTATGTTAGCACCAGGTCTGAACAGGGCCTATGTTCTCTCCCCTTTTTATTTGTTTTTTTCTTCTTGTGAGGTGTTAAACTCTACGTCCGTAGTGGCTGTAAACCTGCTCTAATCTCAGCCTCTCTTTCTTTGGTGTTGTTTTTTTCTTCCTCTGCCGTGCTGTTTCTAGGACTGCTAGCTGCTGAAAGTACGTATCCCCCTCCCCACCCATAGAAACCTGATGTGTGATATCATCATGACATCATCACTTGCTTTTTTAGTTGCTTTTTTTAGTTTTTGGCTTCCCCCCGTCTTCTCTCCTCTCTCCCTTTTATGAGAAAACCAATGAAACAATCATACGCTGACTAACAATGGGGTTATTAATTATTGGTTATTATTATAATTACAATCAGGCTTCTCCTCGAAACTACACAAATCATTCTGTCACACACTTCAAAACATTGGTATTCATGTAGTCATATTAATGATTAAGTGATAATTAAACAGCACGTTTTACTCTGAGTCCCTTTTGGTTGTTGTTAGGCCTTTTAAATTTTCATGCGTCTGGGTTTGTGTGGTCGATGAATTATTACAAATAGAGCAGAAGCCTTTATTTTAAGTGACAACATTATTTGATTTATTTAATGCAATTTTAAAGGGGAATGCTGGTCTGTACAAGGGTATTGTTGGAGTACTATGTTGCATTTAAACAGACGAGATGTTTTCTTCCTGCTGTTTCTCTTTCATTCTTCACAGTAACTTTTAATTTTTTTAAAGGGCGTTTTCACACCTGAAAGTCCGACCCAAGGTCTTTGTAACAGTGTTAATATATGATTCGTTTAGTTTTAGTTTCACATTGTAGAAAAGGGAGAGCACTTCAGTATGACGTACAGTACGTACATCCTGCACGTCAGACTTCAGTGGACTGCATCTACCTATGCTTGACATTGATTTGTTTGTAGACAGGCGTGCGTCTGTCGTCAATGCAGAAGGAAGTAGCTTCAGTTGAATGGAGAAAATAGAATGAACCGGTCCATTTGCCACTGTAATATCATTATGGAATGAGTATGAGGACACAGCAACTTCAGGTGCAGTACTCGTACTAGTTTGAATGCGGCAAATGAACGTCCTTGTCGTTCAAACATTATATTGTTTGTTTTTCTTCTATTTATTGAATTTAATGGCGTCTCACTTTCTTGCATTTAGTTTATAAGTTCGAAGTTTCCCAAAAAATGCTTACATACTGAAACCTGATGTGTGATATCATCATGACATCATCACTTGCTTTTTTAGTTGCTTTTTTTTGTTTTTGGCTTCCCCCCGTCTTCTCTCCTCTCTCCCTTTATGAGAAAACCAATGAAACAATCATACGCTGACTGACAATGGGGTTATTAATTATTGGTTATTATTTCAAGCTGACGAACTCTCCAACCTCCCCACACACAGAGCAGAGTGTCATTTCGGAAACATTTAGCCCGTCTTAAGGGAAAATCATGGTTGAGGCGTTCTTTTCATAGCATTACGGTTTCAAATTTTATAGAAAATAAGGACAAAACCTCATCCACGGTTCAGTTTGATGCAGTTGATGTTCTGTTAAAAATTATTTCAAAAATGGAGTTGTTAGAAAACAACTCTAATCTATATATCTAAGGACCTTTTAAAGTTCACCACATATCAAGGTTTCAGTGAGGAAATGCATCATCATTTTCCCATGTAACTTATGTCTTTTTCATCAATGAGCTTGATTCCCACGAATACTTAACAAAGACTTTGATATGTCATTACATACAGTACATACATCCTTAATTATATTTATTCACTTCATTCATTCAATTCTTCACCTCTTTCACCCTGTTTATTTTATTTTGTGTTATTTATTTTTTTTCCTTGAGTGTACTGCTCCTAATCCATTCTCCACACTGTGACTTACTGAAGTGACTTTCTCCTGATGTTGTATTGATGCCATGTTACCGCTGTTTCTCTGCTTTTGCTGCATGTGTGGGCGATGCAGCAGGTACTTGGGGTTAAATAGTTCTGAGTGTTTGTGTATGTGTGTGTTTTGTGTGTTTCCCGTCGTGCCTTCTGTTGTCTGTGATTATTATTTTCTTGTGTCTTTATGTGTTTGTGTTACAGGTCATGTGTCTGTCTTGTTCAGTGTTTGCACTTTGTGTTGAACGTTTGCAGGGACTGCTTGGTGTACTTGTGGACGTGTCTGCGTGCTTGCGATTCAGTCTATGTGTGTTTGAGTGTAACCTCTGCGTGTGTGTTCGTGCAGGGGCAGTGTCGCAGGTTTTGGACAGTCTAGAGGAGATTCATGCGTTGACTGACTGCAGCGAGAAAGACATGGACTTCCTGCACAGTGTCTTTGAGGATCAGCACCTCCACACCCTGCTGGATGTGAGTGAAACTCAGCGCCCTCCTCCTCCTCTGTAATAGCAGAAATGTCCAGCAGGTGTCAGGCCGAGTCAAGAGTCGGCTGGGTACAGTGACAGGAAATGATTTGGGTAAACCTGTCACTGTGACGTGAGTAGAAGATGACCTGGTTTCAAAAAGGCAAATAGTGAAAGAAGACACATTTCTTTAATATTCTATGCAAGACTACATATATTTTTTCACCTTTTATACTTTAATAATGATTTAAACAGAGAGTTTATCACTGCACCGTAGAACACCACCACTCAACGATTTATATGTCTACCAATCGTACGAGCAGTTCTCCCGGAGAGTTTTCTTTAACTGCCATCTATTCATTACGTTATAATTAGCTTTCTTTCCTCTTTCTTTTTTCTTTTGTCTTGCTTTGTGGCCATCACATTTTATATATTTAAATTGTCAGACCCGGCTTCTAAGAGGAAGCCATGGCTGCAGATAATTTGGACAAGGTTTGAGGAGACAGAGTTTTTGTAAAGCTTTGAAATTAGCATTATCAGCCTTTCCTAACGATGATGATTGTGAGCGACCCATAACAAGCGAAAGAAGCTAAAAGAGAAGTCAAATCTGGTTCTTTTCTTTTTTTTATCTTAAATTGTACAAAACCACAAAAAATGTATCCTAGCTTTATTCCCTTTATATTTCAGTTCACCTTCCACTCACGTAACTATTCTAAGCATCACAAGTTCTAGTAGGTGTGGCCAAACTTTTTGCTGCCTCTGTATCTTCTAACCTGAGTGCACATTTATTTGTCTATGTTTTACATCTTTGATCGTGATAAACATCTCCGGCGAATCCTTGTGGGTCTTAACTGACGTGTTTGTCGTTGTTTCAGCTTTATGACAAAATCAACACCAGGTCGTCTCCTCAGATCAGAAACCCTCCGAGTGACGGAGTGCAAAGAGCTAAAGAGGTGAGGAAATCACTGCTCAACTCTAGACCACTAATCAGATGTTCTATCATATCTGTGCAGAATGAAATACTAAACGATGACATATTGATTTTTCTGTGTTATTCACGATGTGTTATTTTCCTTACCAGGTACTGGAAACCATCTCTTGCTACACAGAGAACATGGAGGCCAAGGAGCTCAGGAGGATCCTCACGCAGCCACACTTCATGGTTCGATAATACACAAACACACACACACACTCTTCCCTTAGTCACTGTGACAGGTTGTGTCGTCTGTGTATGTAGAGCTTGCTGCTTAGTGACACTACAACCTCCTGTGTTAGAAGTAGGGTTGTTGGCATCCACATAACTCCCTTGGCCACAAAGCTGCTTAACACCTGAGCTTGGCGAGCCCTCGGGCAGGGATAGACTTGTGCAGAGGAGACGGACGCAGTAGGATGAATGTGCTGAGGGACTCCACTGTGGATATACAATAACTTTCACTGCGACCACCTGCGAGACTAGTGGCCTGAAAATAGCTGAGACTAGCAGAAGAACTTTGGAGGATACTGTTGACAGACGTGGGAACTGTAAGTTGAGACCTCGTGTAAAGGTGTAAGCATTTTGGAGCCTGTAATTGCTTCACAGAAAGTGTTGCTTGCTTCATTAGTTTAGAACAGTACAGTACAATAGCAATTAGTTCAGGAAGAGTAGGCTTGTTTTTTTTTTCTTTTCTCTACTGTAAAGTCTTTGTAGTCCTCTTCTGATTTATTGTCAATTAGAAAAGAGCGCAGTAGCTAAATGTTGGACGATGAGGTGTTCCCCTCTGTCTGTGGCACTTGCTGCGGTTGTCACGCTTTAAATTTGGTTCAATCCAATTAGCGCGTCCTGCTCTCTGACCTGCTGGGGTTTTCATCTTGCCACAGACATTTAGCGTCGCTGCCAGCAGAGTGGATGTGAGGGCATTAGCACACGGGAGGGAACATTTCATCCTTATCAATCATTTCACTTGTTTCTGTTTGGTGTATGACTACATTAATAAGGACGTGATTCAAGGACTTGTTCTGTTACCGTTGATTTGTTGGTATGATGTGTTGACACATGCTGTTGCCTTTGTAAACATATTTGTTTCAACTGTTGTTGTTTTCAGCTACATTAATGTTCACCATTAGTCAAAAGCCCCTTGGTGCCAAATTTTCTGAGTCTCCACGACTGTCATGTGTCATCACCGTGCATGTACACGTTGCTGCTCTGATGAGCAGATGTGATCGTTTGGCAAACACTGCGAGTAGATGCGTTTGTAGTAAAACACACAGCGTGTCAGTGACATGGTCAGTGGCCAAATAGGAGGATTTAGTGTAAGCCACGCTCTTTCCAATGATGGAGCTGTGCCAGCACACAGTGATAGTGTGTGTGTGTGTGTGTGCGTGTAAAACCACATGTTCCATCTAGAGAGTGGATACTTGACCCCGAGCCTGTCAGGTCTTAACCAGCGCACGTTCAGACAGAATAAAATCAAATTACTACAGTAACACTACTTGAAACGTGATGTACAGACAGTTGGCTTCATCCTGAACAAGAGTAAAGTAACATTTCTTCATCACCTCTTAAGGATGTAAAAAGAAAACACATTTAATAGGAGCAAGTTATTAATGCCATAATGCAAATAAAGCTTATTTTCCCTTTAATTTTCTCAGAATTTCTTCAGTAAAATTACGTTAAACTTGACTAGAAAAAATCTCCGTCACCTCTTAAGGGATTAAAAAAAGTAGCTAATATTTAATAGGAGCCTGAGAAAAACTTGAGAATAAAATGACAAGTCTGATTCCTTTTCCTCAACATCACATCCACCCACATTTGTTGTGGCTGTGGGAAATGTTCCCAGCGTGGCATTTATACTCGCAGCGCTAATGGGCTTCCTTCTCCACTGGGTTCAGCGACAGAACTAAAAACAGAACACACGTAGGAGCCTTTGCAGTTGGATCCAAGACTCTTTTCCTATTTATGGCCCTTTGTGTATTCTCAGGCTCTGCTGCAGACCCATGATGTTGTTGCCCACGAGGTGTACAGCGACGATGCGTTGAGGGTGACCCCCCCACCCACGTCTCCATACCTGAACGGAGACTCCCCGGACAGCACCAACGGAGACATGGACCTGGAGAACGTCACCAGGGTTCGCCTGGTGCAGTTTCAGAAGAACACTGACGAGCCCATGGTGCGTAGTGAGCTGCAGTCTAAAGTTTTATTACATTGTTTTGTGCATTTTCAGTTTCCACTCTGACCCTGTCTGTCTCTCCCAGGGCATAACTCTGAAAATGAACGAACTCAACCACTGCATCGTGGCCCGCATCATGCACGGTGGAATGATTCATCGACAGGGTAAGCACTCGTGCAAAAATACTACGTGCAAACTCTCACCACTCGTGCATTTAACTCAGTAAATGTCAATCTGTTGAGATTTACTCTCCAAATAAAAGCGAGTCGAGAGATTTCCAAAGTAGACAAAGAGAAAACTGTTGGACTAATGTCTGCTAAATGAAATAACAATTAAATGTAGCTCTTCTTTACATTAGCTGGGCTCCCCCCTCGAGCCGTCTCAATAACCCCTGGGGTTTCCTGGCCGCTGCTCCGCGAAGCGATGATGTTTCATCCCTCAAGAGTCTCATTTGTAGGCATTATTAATTCATTATTTCTCCGCCTCAGGGACTCTGCATGTTGGAGATGAGATCCGGGAAATTAATGGCATCAGCGTTGCCAATCAGACGGTAGAACAGCTCCAAAAGATGCTGGTAAGTTCCACAGACGTTTGTCAGAACTTGTAGAATGTACTTAACACTCTGAAAACAGACGTTTGTTGAGTGTTGTTTGCACGATCCTGTTTAACTCGATCTAAAATAAATACTTTAGAAGCTAAAGGCCTCTGTCACACTTGTGATGATGTCATCTCATTATGTTATGTGTTGTGCAGAATGTGTTAACACTAGGTTGTGGTGCCAGGGGCCCCTCATCTGCCCAGAGATTGTTGTTTGCATGATCCTGATCGAATCGATGTTAAATAAATAGCATACTAAGGCCTTTGGTTTGTACCTAAAATATCAAAATCATGGTGGCAAGCAGAACAAGGCACTTTGTTGTTAAAGTTTAGTTAAGGTTTTGCAAGATGCCGCTACCATTGTAAACGCATGTATTTTTTGTCTTCCCCACAGAAAGAGATGAGGGGAAGCATTACCTTCAAGATTGTGCCCAGTTACAGGTCCCAGTCCATGTCCTGTGAGGTATGGCATTGAATACACACACACACACTTTATTTTATGGTTATTTGCAGAGTCGACATAGTTAAAAAAAAAAAAAAGTCCTTGTATTTTGCGTTGCAGAAAGAGTCACCAGATTTGTCTCGACAGTCGCCTGCTAATGGCCATGCTAGTGTCACCAGCTCCATCCTGGTATGTTACTGTTCCACCTTTCAGTCTCACACACACACACACACACCTTAACAGATCCACCAGCAACAACATATTAATGTAAATACAGTCTGTTTTATTGTTGTTGTCATCAAGACTTACATTTCCCGTTATTGTCATCCCAACTAGGACCTGCCATCGACGATTCAGCCCAAAGGCCGTCAGGTGAGATTTCCTCCTCTTTTACATCATGAATTCTTTCCACCTGCTCCTTTGCTTCACAATCTGGTTACTTCACTTACAAACTAACACTCAAGTGCAAATCTGCATGTTAAAAAGCACTCGTGTGTTCTTCCATCCCATCGTTTTGATTTAGTTAACGCGGGTATTATTCTACAATGTGGGATCCTAACTCCCGTCTCCCCTCCATCTGATAATTGGATAGGATTCCTTCACTGCTGTAAAAACAAGCAGATGATTTGTAAGCGGTAGAAGATAGCTGAGTGGACAGGCTGAATTTCTTGCTCTGTCTGTAATGCGTAAATAATTAGAGATTTAAAGTGTTTGGAACTCTGCCTCGTTAACGCGCCCCTTAACATGTCACATTTGTTCATTTGGGCCATTTTTGCCTGCTGCACGATGTGTCTAAGATCACACACACACTTGCATGCAGTCCTGACGTCAAGTATTTTGACAGTTGCACATTTTTTGCTCTTCAGACTCTGAAATCTAAAAAAACTAAATGTGTCATGGTCAAAATATTTGCAGCCTGGACTGTGTATAAAATGCAGTACAGTCGTAATATTCTAGATTCAGCATCCGATTGTGGGTCCTTCATCGCCCCTCCTTTGTTTATGCCCCCCCAACATTATCTACTGCATGATATATGTGTAAGTGTGTGTGTGATGCTCTCAACCCCATAGATCTCCAGAACTCCTACTATCAAGGACAAATTGTCCATCAAGGTAAGATGTCTCTAAGTGGAGCCTCTGTAGACGTAGATTCCCCCCCTCCTTCTCTTCCTCCCACCCCCATCGCAGCGTTTGGTTCCTCATCGTAGTTGTGTCTAGATCCCATGCTGGCTATCAACGCGCAACGGAAAAAACCTGGATGTATTCGCATAAGCTGCCTGTAAATTAAGCATAAGTGAAAAAGTGCATAGTTTAATCACCCTGCTGTTTATGTATTTCAATGTCTGTGCCCTTTCCTGCTTCAGCTTACTTGCTCTTTGCTGTCTCCTAATGACAAGTGTCGGCGCCACATCACTAACTATTTAACAGCGCGTCTCCTTTCATACGGCGGCTTCTCTCGATCATCTTCTTCCCCGTGTATCCTCCAATGATCGCACCACACGCTGCCGTTTGTAACAATTTGTCTTCTGTCACTGTCACAGATTTACGTACGCGCTCAGTTCGAATACGACCCGACGAAAGATGACCTCATCCCGTGCAAGGAGGCGGGCATTCGCTTCCAGGTGGGCGACATCATTCAGATCATCTCCAAGGACGACCACAACTGGTGGCAGGGAAAGCTGGAGAACACCAAGAACGCCACGGCGGGGCTCATCCCCTCGCCCGAGCTGCAGGAGTGGTGAGCAAAACTACTAAAACGAAAAAATATTGTTTCAAAATATCAAAGTAAACAGTATTACAGATACATGATCAAATATTAAAGCGTTGTAAAGCCAGTCATTCCTGGTTCTTCTATCAGATCTGACAGACGTGTTACCAATACACCACAGGAGTTCAGTTCTAGCCTGTTGTATGAGGAATAGTCCTGTCTAAGAAAGTCCTTATACTACATATAATCATATGGGTTAGATGTAGTGCAGCACTGTTGTAATTGACTGCATTAGTAAAAACAAAATTCAAACAAATGTACCTCCGCTGTGTTTTCAGGCGTGTGGCTTGTATAGCCATGGAGAAGACCAAACAGGAACAGCAGGCCAGCTGTACCTGGTTTGGCAAAAAGAAGAAACAGTACAAGGACAAGTACCTGGCAAAGCACAATGCAGGTAAGACATGAGACATAGTAGAAAACAAGGTACAATAAGTTCAAACTAAAGAAAGAGGTTTTAAATTTGTGTAACTGCTGCACGCTCTGTTGTTTCTCCCTCTGACAGACCTCTCCTACTGTTGTCTCAATTTCAGTGACTAACACTGTTGCAATGAACAGCTTTAGATGTTTTAAAGACCTGTTATGGTGTGTTTTTTAATTTGTCTTTATTAACCCTTCCACTCCTACCCTCTGTCCATATTTCATGCTGTCTCTTACCCAATGATATGGCTGCATGTAAGTAACTCCAGACAGCTGACGTCCAGCTTCTGTGTTATTACTCCTCTCTCTGCTTTTGTACCTCATCCTCTTCCTTACGTCTCCTTGACTTTTGATTGAGTAGATGTTAGTTGTGTTAGCATAGTTTGGCTTTTGTCCGACCAAGGCAAATAGACAGGTTTTAAGAATCTGGAGGCATTTGACCCTGTCTGAAGTAGCTGTTGTGTTAAATAATTACAATAATTCAAATATTTGTATATTCAGGAGGCTCAGGATGTAAGCTGTAGGGATAAAACATTGGAATTGCAGCACATGTAATTAGCATTGACATAACTTGTTTACAAAATTAGGTAAATCCTGCTAAAACAAAAACTTGTTGTAAAAGTCTGTGTTAACTGTAAACTTTCTCCTTGACAGTGTTTGACCAACTAGACCTGGTGACTTATGAGGAAGTGGTGAAACTGCCATCGTTCAAGAGGAAAACACTGGTGTTGCTCGGTGAGTAAAGACAGCGGATTCCATCTGCAGGTTTTTATTCTAAACAGATGCTGATGTCACTGCTGTTAAGGATGATTTACCATGATCATTTATGAAGGTGTACTCAAAACAGATTTCTGTAAATGAGAACATTTGTAGGTTTGCCCACTGACAAAGAAATGAACGGTCTGTAATGTTTATTGTAATAGAGAGAGACAGAATACAAACAAAAATCCACATCATATAAAAGTCATAACTTGATTTGCATTTGATTGAAATAAGTATTTGCTCCCACAGACCAGTTAGCTCTTGCTCTAAGAAAGTACTCCGAATCTCAAGTAGTTATCTGTATAAAAGACACCTGTCCACAGAATCGGATGTCAGGGACCAGATATTAGACCTGCACAAGACCATCGGCAAAGCTGGAGTGATTATTGGGAAACGGAAGAAACCCAAAATGACCATCATTTGCCCTCGGTCTGGGGCTCCACCAAGTACTGAGTCACGTTTTGCTATGGGATGAAATACTTAATTCAAATGCAAATCAATTTATACCTTTTTATATGTGATTTTCAGGATCGTTTCTTCGATAGGTCTCTCACTGTTGCAATAAACTTACCATTACAATTTTAGACTGTTCATTTCTTTGCTCAAATAATTTTTCCTTCAGTGTATATTTACCTTTAAAGTGTGTTTTGTACAGTGTGCCACAAAGGAGGTTTTCAGTATGTGATTCTGCAGTGCACAAACTTACTAGACAACCTGTCAGCTTCCCCCGGATGACTCCAGTGTCTCGTCTTCAGCTGACGCTTCAAGTGCGCACGTTAGCTTTTCACCCAAGGCCGCCGGCTGCAGTGGTTCAACCATCACTCTTCCCCATCTGAAGGCCAAAGTCATAGAATTGAATACAAATTAACACACTTGGACCCTAAATGCTTGTCTCTAACCCTCAAGCTCTTGCAATTCAATGCATCACTAAACAGATCAAACGTGACATACCCCCTAAAGTCCTATGTCCTACATTAAACCAATTCACAGCTCAAATCTATTCACTCTGGTGCAGGTACTTTGTAATGCACAGAAAATCAAATTTGAGGTACTTGCTTCACAGACTACTTTATCAAATTACTAGTATTTGCACTGAGGAAGAGGTTCAATAGTGGATGTGGCAGTAGACCATGCCACAGGGCTCTCCCTCACACAGCCAGAGACAAGGGTGTTGCTTTTCAGCATAATTTATTAAATGAAAACGTGAATTCAAACGTTGACTTCGTGAGTTTCTGGGTCTCTGTCTCCCAGTCTGTCCCACTGCTGCCTTTTAAACCTGAGAATTCAATCAGCTAACAGCTCTAACCTGCACTGATTGATCCTCCAGTGTAGGTGCTCTCCACAGTGGACAACCACAAACAACCAATTTTAATGACATCATACAACTACTGGACTAACCTGGAATCCCTCATCTCACACGTTCTGTCCTACCTGATGTGACACCATGTTCACCAGTAGCCAGACAGTAGCATAAAGAAAGTTTAAAGTTGCACTCTACAACAAATAACATCAACAATCAACCACTGCTGAGAAGCCACCTGCACAGGAAGTCAACCACAGGTTTTGAACTGTACCTTAATACAACACAAACACTTTACATAGACTACTGTTTAATAAACAGGAAACAAATCCACAACGCCAAAGCACATCCTTTCACATTTCTCCTGATACGCACTAAACACCAGGGATTCAAACTGGAGAGGATGAGCGCACACGCAATAGCTGTGGATTACACTACTTTGTCAAACAACACCATAGTGACTGTACAACAAATTAAACCAGTCAACAACCAGGCCATCAACACCTTAAAGCCATCTCTAAAAAGACAGGTTACAGTCTGTCCCCAATGGCTGACCGCCTCTAATGTTACAGCTCAGAAAACAAGTCCTAGAAAACGATTGTCTTTTTACCCACGACACACAAGCTGCACATTTCTCTCTTCACCAAGTCAGAATTTAGAGAAGTCTCTGCTGTTGTCTTTCAGGCGCACACGGCGTTGGAAGGAGGCACATCAAGAACACACTCATCACCAAACATCCGGACCGGTTCGCCTACCCCATCCCCCGTAAGGACACCCACACACTGGAACCACAATCGCACAAGCTTCACCCACTTACAGACAGTACAATCACGTGTCTACTACAAAACAGTTTGTTGTCCATCTTTCACTCTGCTCAGACACAACTCGACCTGCTAAGAAGGACGAGGAGAACGGGAAGAACTACTACTTTGTGACTCACGACCAGATGATGCAGGACATCAGCAACAATGACTACCTGGAGTACGGAAGCCACGAGGACGCCATGTACGGCACCAGGCTGGAGACCATCAGGCAGATCCACGTTCAGGGCATGATCTCCATCCTGGACGTTGAACCACAGGTAGCACAGTATTGGACCAACCATGGAAATCAGCTCTGTCATTTTTGCGTAACACTGCTAACAAACAAATCGTTGCACACTGACAAAAGCCACCAATGGCAGCTACATTTTTCGAACCTACATTCTTGCAGGCTACATATCTGATGACTTACTAGTCTGGGCTTTCACCCGGTGAAAGGTGGTGTGGCGTGTTTAACCCCTACCACCAGTCAGTCATGTACAGAATTACAACCAGCGCAATATTCCACATCGCACAACTATGTCAACAATATGCAAACAATTACACTTAGCTGGTAGTAATTCACAAAACTCAAAAAAAATAAACAGCCACTAACTACACAATTCATTTTGGACTTTACCACCAACAACATTACAGTTCAACTCACGGTTGTGCTGCAACACCATTACAATCACATGGGGTTTGTTTTTGGCCCAATGACATGCAAACGCTGCAGCCTCACACGAAAACATTACTCCAACCACATGACACTCTTCCATGTCTGAAGGCTGCAACAAAACCAGGTTCACTTTCAAACATGAGCTCTCATTGTCGCCAGTTAAGGTGGAAGAAGCACAGGGTTAAAACAATGCTCTCTCTCTCTCTCTCTCTCTCATCAGGCACTAAAGATCCTCAGGACTGCCGAGTTTGCTCCCTACGTCGTCTTCATCGCAGCCCCCACCATCACCCCAGGCATGACCGAGGTACAGTCCCACTGGAGTTGAACTATCTCATTACACTTTTCAAGCTTGCACGAGCAAATCCACTGTGAAATCTGCCTTGACTTTGTTTCTCTCGCTGCATGCGCCCCGTTTGCTTTAAGTCTGCTTGTATTTCCTTTTGGCATGCCTATTCTCATTTGCACTTGAGGTTCCAAAATGGTGCAGGAAACTGCCCGTAAGTACTCATTCAATGGTGTGAATTCACGTTGTGCTTGTTGTAGCTCTAGTTGTCGTCCGCTCTTCTGTTCCCTTTCATTCTCCTGATCCCTCAAATAATCCTCTGCACTTTGTGTTGTCTCAGTTGTGCAACTTTGTGGGTCGTTTTCTATTTGATCCTTACTCTGCCTCTATAATTCTATTTGCCAGAATTTTACTTTTTATGATGATCATTGAAATGTACATTTTACCATTCTAATTAACATATACTTTCAAAAGTAATCACAATTATATGACAGTAGAACAATTGCATATATTTACATTACATAGACATAGGACATTATCTAATTAACATGGTTGAAAGTCGACCACTTTAGAATCATGTAACTTTTTGGGTCTATTTCAACAAAAATAAGCTACAGTTTTACATTTGTATCAAACTTCTAAAGAATCCAGAGCTATTCTTTGACAGAACAATCTTAATAGTTACAGCACAAATATTTGGATCTAAGACAATTTTATGAAGACTTCTGTTTTGCTTTTTGCCTAAACTCGGAAATCTATAAAGTAGCCGAATCTGTATGAAAACTAATACAATTTTGATCTTTACATCTTATTCCAGGTTAAGATGGAGGTTTTTAATCACAGCTCTTGAGTCTAATATAACAACACATAAGCCTAATTATTATTTGGAATTTAAAGTGTGAACAGACACAACTACAGGGACACCACAGAGACAGAGAAACATACACCGAGTCACTGAAACCTCTCTTTTCTCCCCCGCCCCCTTCAGGACGACTCTCTGGAGCGGCTCCAGAAGGAGTCGGAGATGCTGCAGCACACCTACGCTCACTACTTCGACCAGACCATCATCAACAACGAGATCGACGACACCATCCGCCTGCTGGAGGAGGCCGTCGACCTGGTGTCCACCACCGCTCAGTGGGTCCCCGTCTCCTGGGTGTACTGACACGCGACGGTTACCGGCTCCTCACCCCCCTCTGATCCCACACGGATGCTAAACTTTGATCAGACCCCCTGGAGTCACGTCTCTCTCATCAGGACCATAACATTTCCTCTGTAGATACACTTGTTGAAAAAGACGAAAATGAAGAAACTCTAAACTCTGACGCCTCACTACAGAGACTTCATCCTGCCCCTCGCCACTTTTTCTCAACAGCCTGAAAGGCGTACTGTTGTGTACATATATACATATATATATATAAATGATAAAAAAACTACGTGAAAATGGTTCTGTCCTCATATAGTCCAAGGGTGAGGAGTGTGTGGAGGGGTAGATATTTTGTACTTTTCTTTTCTAATCAATGGATGGATGACTGGTTCTAGTGGAGGCAATAGCAAGCATGACCATAAAGCAGTCGTATGTGGGTGCCTGTGTGTATGCGTGTGCCTGTGTGTGTGGACCTTTAAGGCACTTCTCGTGGTACTGTGTCCTCCTCCTCCTCCTCTCTGACACCCCCCTCCTAACCTCGGCCCCTGTGACCAACAAGCCGAACTCTGAAGCACATCGGAAGCTGCTATAGTGGCGACAACTTTACTCCCTCAGCTCGCAAGTTTTGAGTGAAGCGAAGAAAATAAAAAATAAAGCACAGGAAACTTGGCAGTTTCTTCCTCCCTCCCTCCTCCTCCTCCCCATCCCTTTATTTATTTCACCGGCCTCCTGTGCCTGTCAGTCTGTTGAAGGAGCACACTCCATCCCCCCCCCCACTGTCCCCCTCCCTGACGATCTTTGTTTACATCTCCGTTTGCACAAAATGGACTATGAAGAAGACCTGTGCCGCAATTTCCCCCTCACCTGGCCATTTTCATTTCGTCTTGCCTTTTCCACTCGTCCTCACAAACCCCCTCCCCCCCTCCGTACTAATCAGCGGGTCAACGGATCTGGAACATCGTTCTCGGTGGGGCACAATCATCCACCACTTAAAAAATATATGGCTCCTGAACTGGAATAAAAAATAAAGAAACTGACGGAAAGGAGCAAAATGAAACTGCCTTATCAGAGCCTCGGGATGGAGACGGTAACACCTATGCACACCCCTGGTTTCTGCCGGGCAGCCCAACACAACAACCATTTTCTTCTTTCCTCACTCAGAGAGCCGCCACGCTTGTTCAAATAAAAGTGTTGATAGACATGTGTGTGGAAGGGGAGGGGCCTCTCCAATCCTAGAGCCAAACGTTTTGGAAAACTGTTAACTGTTGTCTTTGAAAATATAAAAAGGAGTATTCCTGTTTTTTGAGGGAGAGAAAATAACTACATTTTGTGTGTAAATGTTTCAGTGGTGCGTACGTCATACGAGTGAATTACCAAGAGCCAGTGTATATTAACCCTCAAAAGAAGCTCAGTATGTGACATAACCTCTTCGCGCTCTACCACAAGTGGCACGACCACGACGCCGCCGCACCGACAGCAAAGGCACATCCAGTCGATATATAAAAATAAGAATAAAAAAATCTAAACGCTCTAAGAAGTGTGTGTGTGGTGTCGCTGCCGTCCTGCTGCTTCTGGTAAAGTTCTCATTTTAAAGTCCTGTGTAAATTACCTCTGCAAAATGACTAAAGCAGCTCTTCTCTATGAAATGTTGTTGTTTTCTTGTTTTTTGTTATTTCATTTTTAAAAAATATATATTTCCTTTTACGTGTTTAAAGAAACCTGCCTCGTCTTTCTTTCAAAATGTGAGTGAGTGAAATGTATTTTACATACAGATTTAAATGCCTAAAAGTCGGTTTACAAAAGATAATCTGGATTCTGTCTCGTGGTCTTTAATGAGATGCTCCTTAGCCACAACTATGTAAACATCATGCCTACAAGCAAACACGCATAATGAAGCTCTACGTAACAATCCCATGCTCCTCGTAAATAACTACATTGCTTTGTGTACTAGGTTGAGATACAAAGATTCAGCTCTCACTCCTGCCAGCCTCTGATTTAACTAACGTAGGACAAGCTCATAAACTGAATTCTTTAAGTTTTCAGGTACACACACACACACACGCCTGCTTGGCCATTAAAGAGGATTTTAAAGGAATCTGTTGGGGATTTACTGGTTCAATCCAAGGACTTCCTGAGTGAGTCCGGAGGGTGAAAGGTCAAATAGATCTGCACCTGAACAAGGTAGTTCAAAGGTGGTAAATTTATGCTCTTTTAAAAAAAAAATCACTTTTCAGAAAACAAAATACTAACCTATGACTTTATTTTTCTTATTTTGGACGACTTACTATGCCTTTTTCGGCAGATTTAAAAATACTCCTATTCTGTATGTGGTCCAAAATATGATTTCAAAATGTCTTAGGTTATTATGTCGTTCAAAATATAAACAAGTCATAGGTTAGTATTGTTGGGACCTCGCATTTGTTAACAATAGTTGGGCCTTCATGTGTTAAAACTACTTTCATGACACTTGATCAATAAATTACCTTTCCCTTCATTGGAAGGGTGGTGTCCTGAGGTAGCTTTAATCAATTTGTTATTATTTAATAAATAATATAAAATATGTTTCGGATAGACAAAGTTATTGAATGCCCAAATGCACACCATTTGATGGTGTCACGCTTAAGGTATAATAATCACAACAGTATGTCGTCCTAAATGATTTTTAAAATGTCGTCTGAAAACAATAAAACAATTTTTAAAAAGTCTGATACAACGTCATAGGTTGGTAGTTTAATGACTTTTGAAATGCCAAACTATACAGATTTTTTTTTGGGGGGGGGTGACATTTCATCAAAATCAATATAATAATCAAAATTCTCAATTAACTGACATTAAATACACCGGGCGTATATTGACCAGAGCTGATCATCAACATGACAAACTCAGTCACACGTTCCTTCAGGGTTCACAAGAGACTCAACTCCGCCACCTACTGGTGCAAACTCTGCTGTTCTCTGACAAGAACATCCAGTGACACAGGCACACGTGCTTTTTCCCTTTCTCCTCCAACTGCATCACACCATCAGCTCTCTTAGCCAATCACAAGCTTCCAGATAAAAGCATTTAGACAACCCACAGCCTGAAAAACATAAACTACACACATCGGTGGAGCTGACGAGACAGTGACACCGAAGACAACCGAGAAAACAAGGATGATCATGAGGAGCAAACACTGCCTCATATGGGACCCCATCATAACTGCTGAAAGTGCACCAATACAAAACCTTACTGACGGAAAAGGACTCACCTTAAGCATCATTTTCATCTATGTCATCATCAGGCGGTGGTGGTGATGGTGATGATGGCGGTGGTGGTGGTGATGGTGATGATGGCGGTGGTGGTGGTGGCGGCGGTGTTACCTGGGAAACATCAGTCTGAATGAAACCACTTATTCCACAAGGCACACAATTCTATAATACTTCACTTGTTGAGATGGATTTCAAAGTTTCCTCATATACAGGCTGACATCAGTGCTCAACAATAATTTAAATGTTCCTAAAACTCTCATTCAACTCAATAAATATATCTTTAAACTCATGGCTCTTCTTGTCCTGTGCGGTTTTTAAAAACAGTAAAATGATTTTAAAAAGGAAAAAGACAGATGGAGTATTAGATTTGTTTCTGAACATTTACAAGCCAGGCAGCTAAAGATGCCGGATACACACAGAGGGACAAACAACACTTCATCAAAAACATTAAACATTAAAGTGTTGAGAGCAACAGAGAAAAAGCAGCATATCTCAATATTTAAGTGGCTGTAAACAGCAAAGAATTAGTCATTAGCATTTTTCTGGATGAATCTGCTTTCACTAAATGCGTCGTTGAGTCACCTACAACTGAACCGTCCACCAGGGTTTGTGGGATTCTGTCCAGCACTTTCTGTCCACACCCATTTTAAAACGACAAAGATGAACTAAGTAGCTGTTTTTGATAGAGCTCGGCTACTGGACGCTCACAAAGCAAGACAACCCTCACTGCTGACGGGCTGCTGGACAACACTCGATACAGTCGGACTCTGATGAGGTGATATTTTCGCCCATATTGTCAGTGTCCTTACAAAACATGCATCTTGGATTCTCTAAATGACAACGAGTGACATTAAACCTGTCCTGCAAACTGAATAACTCAAGTATTTTAACCAGTGACCACTTGACATTTCCTGTACGTCTCTGGAAGACTTTCAACCCCCCCCCCCCCCCCCCCCCCCTGAACTCTACCTGCTCTGCGTTGTTCAAAGAAAAAGTCAGATATCAAAGTTACCAACTTCACATTCCTGCTGCTCACGACAAAGAACAAATGCGGAGCAAAAAACACACAAACACCAGTACTCTTAACAAAATACCACTATGTTCTCTTGCAAGCGCAAGCACCATATATCTCTCTCTCTCTCTCTCTCTCTCTCTCCTATTCAAACTCACATATATCAGTGAGTGAGAGAGAGAGAGAGAGAGAGAGAGAGAGAGAGAGCGAGAGCATGTATGAGAGTACTAGTGTGTGTGAGATTGTGATGCTGTGCATGAGACCTAGTGTGAATTGTCTCTTATGGGGCCTCTCATATATGTACACATACATACATCATGGTTATTTATTTTCATGTTTGTGTTTTGTGTGCGTGTTTGTAGATAGATAGAAAAACACAAACACACGCAATATCTATCCATCTTCTCTCCACACACACACACACACATATATATATATATATGAAAAATAACCATGCAGCACACACATGCTGCCTTGAAATTACAACTACACTTCGTCAATTCAACAATTAACAACATTCCTTGTCATTACTAATATTTATATAACCTTTCTATAATTGATCTGAATGTTCACATCCCATTGCAATAACTCATTAGACCTAGGACTGATATGACTTATTAGATCTTGTTATTAGTTACAGTGACATCTCAGTGTGAGGGAGAGACTATCTGTCGTATATTCATTGAAGGAGTGCTGCCCCCTGGTGGACGAACGTCTGTCATACACTAATCACGGTGAAAACACAGGTGGTTTGTAAACACACACGTTCTCCACTGGTGTGTGTTTAGTGGTTTGACTCCACGTGGCTGTAAACACGCCACCGACTTAACGTGTTTCCTACAAACGTCTCACCATAAAGGTTCATTGTAAAGTCGATCTGCTTCACTCACCTGTTGTTCTTTCACGTCCACACCAACAACACGCGACATGCACACGCTTCCCGTTACCCACAACCCCCTGCAACAGTGCAACCACACCTGATCTGATAGGCCCGAGTACCCCCTGAAATGTTTGACCACGCCCACGTTGGTGGTGCTTCTCGGCTGATTGTTGTAATTATGTTTTTTTAGTTTTTTTTCAGGGTTAAGAGGTTATGATAAGATACAGAATCGAAAATCAACAACAGAATACAGAATTGATACAGAATCAAAGATCAGAGATGACAAATGATAAAAATAAACAATAGAAACATAAAGATGACAAATGATAAAATAAACAATCTAAAATGAACAACAACTAATGATAAAATACTGAGCCAAAGACATCAGATGAAACATCATTTAAAAGTAATGGCAAAAAGGATAAAAGAAAGAAAAGTAATAGCAAAGAACAATCAAGTAAAAGCCACTGGGTGAAAGTGTGTCGGTGGGAGCACAGCTATCTGTGGCTCCACGTAAAACCACTGGATGTGGATCTGAGGTGGACCGAGGCTCCTGGGACCCCTGTTTCCATTCAGGGGGTCTCTGTGGACATAGTGGAGGAGGACAAGTACCCGGGAGGCTGCACTGGCCTGGACTGGGGGGGGGGGGGGGGGGGGGGCTGGACTCTGAAAGAAGGAGTGATGCCTGTAAAAATAATTAGGTTAAGAACTTGAGCTGTCATTTATTTCAGTTATTTACATTTAATTCCCACAAATGATCACCCCATGCGATCCTCTACATCGTCACCCTGTTCCACACAGAATCCCTGAAATGTGCTTTGTAGGTTACAGCCTCAGTTTCTCTAACGGCTGCGCGCAGAGCTCCACTCATCACAATGATAGGTTTCAGACGGCGAGGAGATTCCAACCGGGGCAGTTCAGAGAAGATGTGTGAGCCACTTTCACCAGAATGGCTCCAATCTGCCGGGGTGCAGGGAGGAAACACGTCCAGCAGGTGTCAGCGTTTCACTTCGAGTCTCCGGAGGTGGCTTTGAGATTCCATGCTGATTCTTATAAGTAAATAGGATTTGAACTACAGGACAAACACACACACACACACCTGCAGACACACAACAGTGTTTCCTCACATCGATGTCCGGCCTCAATACAGACGACCGTACAGCTGTAAATGAATTAATAATTAAAGGTGGGGCCGCTCTTGGAGGAAGTAACAGGTTTAGCAAGTGATCCATATCTTGCATCTCACACACACACAAACACACACACACACACGCTCACACACTGCTTGCTCAGGCAATTATGCTGTGCTGAACCATGGTGAGTTCAGAATTACTCCCCAAAAAGTGGGTTAACAGCTGCCTGCATCCCCACACACACACACACCGACACACAAACACACACACACACACACACACACATCTCCTATCCATGCACAGACAGTTGGCCTGGTTCTTCGAGTGGAAGACATGTCACACAGGGCACAGAGCTCTGAGTAACAAGGCCCTGTGGGACATGGAGGGGCATAGTATACCTGCCAGAGTGAGTAATGCTCTTCACCATTAGGTGTGTGTGTGTGTGTGCGTGTGTGTGCGTGTGTGCGTGTGCGTGTGTGTGTGTGTAGGCAGAGGAAGAAACAAAACATCTGTGCACATACACACACTCGCAGCCTGATCTGCTCTCACTGCAGCAAACCTCTCCGCTCACCGCCTCCGCCACGTCACACTCTTTTGTTCGTGGGAGCTTATTACGCCGTGACACTGTAATGAAGTGAAAATGATTTCATTTGGGGGTGGGGATGTGTGCCGACGCTTTAGGATCTCCCCTCTTTTCTCTCTCTCTCTCTCTCACACACACACCATATGGGAAACACGTCAGCTCAGATAAAAACATCTGGTCGCTTTCCATGTTCACAGATGATTTTATGTTAAAGCCAAGCAGGGGGACGTCACGCCTCCTCCGGTTGCAGATGTGAAGATGTGAGTGCCCAGCTCCACGAGGAAACAACAGTCTGACTCATCCGCTGCACGATGAACTGGTTCTCTTCGTGCTGCTGCAAGCTGGAGAGCCAAAGCTCGGGGTCGGAAGCTCGGGTTCATCACACGGAATTAGAAGCAAGATAATAAAGAATTTAAGATTTCACTCTCTCTCTCTGCACCTTCTCATCTCGCACAGTCTCGGGGAAACGGACTTTGCTCGGTTGTCATGGAGATGTTGACATGTCGAGCTCGGTATAGCTGAGCAGATCCCTCTCCTGTGACGAATGAACACCCTCCCATCTGCTGATGGAGATCATGTGATGTGGTTGAGAAGTCAACTGCGTCCAGTCCCGTTGCAAGTAAAACACATCATAATGGAGAACACAATCAAACCTGATGAGAGAAAACAATACTGATTTATCTGAATAATCACAATAAGCACTTGACTCATTGGGATAAAACAGTTAATTGAGGGTAATTAACAGTGTCTGGCAGTATTTCCTGAGTTCCACGTGCCTTTGCTTGTTCTTTTCTCCCAGAGGCTGTTGCTTTGCAGCTACAATAAGTAAATGGCGACGTTATGGGCTCAGCGCTCTGAGGCAGCGGAGGAGAAAAAAAGAAGAGAAAAGGGTTGTTTATCTGCCTGGAAGCACGCTGGAAGAAAAAAGGGTTCCTGTTTTCTTAATGTGACAGTTTTACTGACACTGAAAAAGCCTTGTACATGGAGGAGACACATGCAACTGAGTCACTGCTGTTTTTTTTCAATTGTTTTCTGGAAACAGCTTGACAGTTTAAAATGTTCACACTGCCGCATGTAGGGGGGAAAAAAAACAACAACACTGCTTAACGTCTAAATTTGAGCGATGAAACATTTTCAAAATATGCACGAGAGCTGCATCTTGCAAACAAGCAACCTGCTCTGGGGAGTCGACGTGAGCCGGCTGTTTGTGCCACCGCAGCCAAAAGGGCACTGAGGTCAAACAGCAGTCGGGACACGGAGGCTTCTAAAGTGCTTCTCGGTGCATTGACTCCCCCTGATTTAGTCGTATTCCTAAATGAAGCCGGGCTGATTCAGTCTCCGGGTGGAAGACGGAGACGTATTGATTGTTGTTTCAAGGTTTTACAGGAGACGGGAGAGTTATGGCGTTTTTTGGAAGGGTCGGCTCGCCGCCAGGAAGAGGGATCCGGGGCATCGTCAGCAATCTACGGTGCCGCTCCATAAACAGAGTGAGCCAGGTGGCATTTTGAGCAAGCAAATCCACTCTCTCTCTCTCTCTCTCTCTCCACATACACACAAACACATGGGACGGAGAAGTCACATTACCATAAATGTGGTTTTATTAATAATAACAGTATCTCTTTTAATGAACATTGCAGATACATATTAGAAAATAAATCAGAAACAGGAGAGACGTCGTCTCAAGAGTCGTGAAAGTGCCTGGAATAATTCTGTGCTATATATTGTCGTTGTTATTCATCGTCGTCTTCACCACCGAAAGCCACGTTGCCAGAAATGTTCAATTTCCTCATGAAACTGAAATGTGTATCGCCCCCCCCCCACCACTTGTATTCACACAGCCTCTCAAAGCAGGAGGAGCACGTGTCATCGATTCTTCGCCCTGACCTCAAGTCAGGATTAGTAGTTTTGCTTCGGGAGGCTTTGTGAATACTGACCACTGGTTCCATGAATATGGCTCGATTGTCTTCATCTCAATCCCGCTATCGTCTTGATTATATTTACACAATGCCATAATCAGGGGGGGGGGGGGGGGAGGTCTGATTGAGTTGGATGCAAACAGGCCTGGATAGAATCTACTGGTCGATTGACAGATTTGAAATAAAGAGGAATCAAGAGTCCGCCTTCCGCAAACCCAGGCCTGTTCTGATATATTCTGTAAAAGGAAAAAGTGAAGAGTGCAGGGAGCTAAAGGGGGTGGGTGGGGGGGGGGGGGGTGTCCTTCTTCTGGACTGTTTACAAGTTCAACCCTTTGCATATTTTATGGCACTGAATGAAACATCTGCGTTCGGAGATGTGTCCGGTGTTTTAGTCTGACGTTAGTTCCTGGAAAATGAAAAAGACATGATATGGCACAGCTGCAGGAGAAGTAAAGTCCAGAGTTTTTATGGGAGTAGCTCTTTTTTTTTTTCCACATGATAATCGATGAAATCACTCGGTTCCGAGGAACAGTGAGTGAGGATGGTTCACTGCCACTTTGGTCTAACTTGCTTTAACTAGTATTTTTTTTTTTTATTGTATAGTTACATGTACTCCAGGATGTCATTTCCATTTTGAAATACACTACCGCCCCCTCGAAAGCATTGATTACATCTCATTTTTAGAAGGCTTTCATTCTAAAAGCTTTTTGAAGAGAATTGGTCGGGATTATTGGTTATAATGTCATTTTCTACACTGATAACGTAACATTTGACATCTATTATTAAGTGTTCATGGATGTTTCCAAACATATTTTGGAATAAAACTCATCAGTGTTTTTTTTGTATTTGTATCCCTACATCCCGTCACCGCAGCAGTGCCAGGCCACCGAGGCCGAAAGGAGACAGAACCAAGATTAAAAGCCCTATTTTACTCATCTGGGAGCTGGTTACTCCACAGACAAATCATTTCCGTCGACAAAGGGGGATGGCACACAAACAACAGAGCTGTCATAAGAGAGGAAATGAATAACAAGAGATAACAGTTTAGCCCTGGACAGCCTTGTTTGGTCCGACAGAGGAAACCGGGTACGGTGAATGTCTCGGGTGTCGCTGGTCGTCATGGCTCTCCTCTCCTCCGTCTGCACTGACATCATCGACGGGGTCCAGCGGAGCCCCGTCCTTGTTGAATCAACCCGGGAATCGCTGCAATGGCGGTAAAATCAATGAAGGTAAAACGCCTGCTGAGCTGCCGTCTACTGTTGGAAATGTCAAAACTTCTCTTTCTAACGATGAAAACACAAACAAACTTTTTTTCTTCTCTTGAAATATAAGACATTTAGTGAACGACCCATCGATTTCCGTGACCTGCTCTTTTGTGTGTGTGTGTGTGTTTACTCAATTCGCTCTTTCTGAATCTTTATAACTTCTCTAAGCAAATATCCCTCCGTTACAAAAATAGACTTTTCTTTTTTTCATAAAATAATACACATAATTCACTTTCTGTGATATAATCATCTGTTAAGGTAAATAGCAAGGTTGTTTTTTTGTTGTTTTGTTTTAAAAGTAAATGTTATCGTGAGAGAAACAGAGAGATGTGAAGCCTAGCACCATGTTCTTCATATCCCCCGTTCGCAGATATGACTTTTCCAAGAAAATCACTCGATTACAATCGATATTTAGGAAACCCATCTTCTCCCGCCTCCCTGGACTCCGTGTTTTGCATATTCTGATTGAGTCCACGTCAGATTTTCAACCCTGAGGAAACAGGATCGCTCTCATCTCACAGAGGCTGCAAACTTTCACCCTTCCCGCCCTCTACCCCCCCCCCCCCCTCCCCGATAAACCTAGAAGCTTTAGAAACTACACCAGCCGACAAATCAAGATAAAGGTAACACTGGTTCAACCGACACATCTCACAGGCCATTGCTTCACTTTTGTACAAACTGAAAGAAAGGAAATGAAAAAATAAAACATAAAAGAAGAAACAAGTCCCAAACACTGATGCTACAAAGAATTAGAAAAACGTATGTACAGGACCCTGTATTCCTTGACTCTCTGGGTAAATGATCGTAGGTGTTGGCTTGTGTTACGTGAGTGTTTATACAGGCATAGAAAAAAGTTCTCCTTGCTTCTTTTTTCTTATTCAGTTTCAATAAAAGCTCTTATTAGACCAAAAACAAAAACAAACATCTGCCACCATCCAGGTCACAGACTCGTCCAGTGTGTCTGACACCCTGTCCTCCCCCCCCCCCCCCCGTGGTTTCCTGGTGCAAATTCAACAGCAGCAAGTAGCTTAGTGCCATTCGGGTTCATCTGGCTCTGGTGCGTTCAGGGCCCAAGTGCCATGGGTGAGTCCTTCTCTCGAGTTGGACATCGCACACGTCCGCAGTCCACCCCGCCCGTCTCTGTCACCAGATGACGCTGGATATACTGGTCTCTCTGGGCAGCAGCGGCAGCATGGCGTTGTTGCCGTGGGCCTCCTCCAGACTCTGCTGCCGCGGCGACTTGGACTGCGGCCGCTGTCCGTTGATGAGTGTCATGGGGATGTTGCAGTAGGTGTGCTGGTTGCCTAGCGTGGAGAGTGGTGGGAGCGTGCCCCCGGGCGGCATGTCGTAGTCGTAGCTACGGTAATAGTGTTTCTGCCTCATCTGAGTGTGGCATGAGTTGTGGAAGGTCGAGCGCAAGTCCGGGTGTGCCGTCGCCATGGCGGTGGAGGTGGCTGCTGCCATGGAGATGGCCGAGACGGTCTGGAGCTCGCCGAAGGGGCCCTGCTCGCTGACATCCAGCACCTGCTCGTGGGAGATGCTCAGGGGCTCCATGTGCTTGAAGGGCATCTCGTAGAGGAGCTGCTTCCAGAACTTGGAGTTGAGCTTGTTGCTGGACGGCCCGCGCCACTTGATGACCGTCAGCATCTTGATGGTGTGTTTCAGGGCCTCCACCTCCTGGTAGTTCATGATGCCGCGCAGCTCGGCGCACTCGATCAGGATGACCTTGATCTCGCCGGTCACCAACATGTTGCGCAGCCGCGTCTCCAGCTCAAAAATGCTCCACCCCCTCCGCACCACATAGCTGGGCGTCATGACAATGATGAGGCGCTTGCTCTGGTCCACACAGCGTGCTACGTCCTCGATGTAGGCTGGACACAGACACAGACACACACATCACGTCGTATAAATATCTGCACAAGTGAAAAGCACGTGTTGGCTATGTATGATTTCTTTCTACTGGCTGATGAAAATATGATGCAACACATCACACAGGCTATTTGAAGAACTCTCTTGGCCTCGTTGCGACTGTTTACCAAACTGCTCGCTTTCATCAAAGTTTCAAACAACCAAATCCAATTAACTTTAAAAAAAGAAAAGTGTGATTTTTGACTGAAGTGGTTTAAATGAAACATCTGTTGAATCCTAACATCTACAGTAAATCTCCTTCACAGACGTGGCCCGAGGACACGATACATTAAACGGAAAAAGAAAAATGCAGCGAAAACAAAATGTGACCGTAATTTTAATAACATCTACAGCCTCTGCAGCTTTTGATAATGAGATATAGAATTAGAGACAGCAACAAGGGGGACGGGGGATCACTTGCTTTTTTTACTATAAAATGACAGTAAACATAAAACAATCAAAGCCAAGCGAGATGCCTGAGTCGTCTTCAATTTCAATCTATCACTGTATTCAGTGCTGTATTCAGGTCCCTAATGAGAGGCCCAGCTGCCTGATGATGATGATGATGGGTAATAATGAATGTGATTAAGTCTTTCCAAGGCCTGTCCTGGGTGTCGGGAGTGTGTGTGTGTGTGTGTGTGTGTGTGTGTGTGTGTGTGTGAGCAGATAATGCCTGCGTTTAGCCTTTCTTTGCAGAGACAAAGACAGAGTGGCCGCAGGTAGACGGGATTAACCGGACTTTACTTCCCATCCGAATCAAAGCTCATGACCATTGTGTGTGTTTCTAAAGAATGTGTGTGCCTGCGTGTTTCTTTAACTCTCTGTCACACTCCACCCGAGGCCTCACCACGAGAGCGACCTGATTAGAGTCAACTTGGGTCTTGAACTTTACGTCAACGTGACAAGTCAATCTCTTTGGTTTGGTAATTGGTCCTCGTGCGGTAATTTGCCTCGATGCCTCCCTGGAGCTGAAACTCCCCGGTCGGTTTTGGGCCTTTTCCGTTTACGATAAACCAATCCGGCAAAGTTTTTCATTCAATCATGAATAAAACTAACAAGGAATGGATAAATGGAAGCTGTATAATTAGCTAATGAAGTCGCAGTTTCATTTTATCTTTTGAATTGATTAAACTTAAAGTAAATCTGCCCTCATGAGCGACTGTCTGGTGACACTTTAGTGCTTTGTAGATTCGATTTTTTCAGAGACCTCGTGAGTTTTACACTCAGAGACCGGCAAGTGTAATAATTGATTCCAATGCACATCAAAACAAAGTCAATGCTAAATTACACGGGGCAGAAAATCCCCGCTGCCCTTCTCAATACGTTTGTAGATTTTGAGAATAAAGTCATAATATTTTGAGGGTAAAGACATCATTTTAAGTTACGTGTCATGTTAGAGTGAATATCCAAATATTAGCCTGTTGAAAATAAGGAATGTGGAGCATCTTGTTAGGCTAATATGGTTTCACAAATATCTGTTTGCTCTCCAGCACCACATAGTAATAAGCATCAGGAATTTGAAAAGTTTGTGCAAATAACTCAGTCTATTCCGAGGAAGGAAAAACAGACTTGGAGGAAATCGCCTCTTTTGTGAAATGTTTAGTAGTGGTCGAGGTTATCGTTGGTTACATCTGCGTCATATTCAAAGAGTTCCTGTGACTTTATTCTATTCAAATTATGACTTTATTCTCGTTAAAAAAAAAACTTTAATCTTACAAGATATTTGAGGTGAAATGTTCCCTATGCTGAGCAGCTATACAATGTCACTTTATGTCCGTCAATGCAGAGACTTCCTTGCAACGATGCTGGAATTTACCACCGAGAAAATCCTGACCTCCAACTTCCACACGGCAGAAATCTGCTTCACTTCAGGGCAGATTAGAGGCTGTGACATTTCAGTTACAACTCCACTGGGCCACAGTGTCGCAGAGGATCATCATGAAAATCACATGGTCTCTCTCCTTAAGTCACATCCGCTGCTCGTCTTAATCCGATTATGTCTTGATATGATTGGTCGGTGAATTATAACAGACATTTCATTTGTGTTTGTTGTAAATTAATGTTAACTAAAAAATCCTGCCAGGTCTGAAGTCGGCAAAATGCAAAATATAAATTTTTGGTAGCTATCAATTATATAACACAATAAAACATTCTTAACATATCTCTGGGTTGACTATCTGTTTGAATTATTTTCATATGGTTAAAATAAACGTATTTAGTTTTCTAGGAACATCAAAAAACTGTTACTGTGAATATAAAAACTATAGAATAAAAAAAATGTATAATATAAATTTGCTCTACTAATGGCTTGTGCATAATTAAATATAAGCATCATAGATTAGGAAATTCTTATTGGTAATGAAATGAAAATATTTGTATAAATGGATAATGTCTGATTTGCGATGCGTAAATTCACAAGTCATTAACTAACCTACAAACCCCTAGGACTACCCACAAGTGTTTTTGAAATTACTTTCTGTATTTTTGATTTGTTGAGAAAGTCTGTGTCAGTGTGTGTCGACACGAGCGTTAGAAATCTGGGGAGAAAAGTACCTCTAAGTAGTCTTGTGTCATCCTGGAAATGATCATTGGTGAAACCTAAACATAAATATTTAACATTCAAAGAATGATCAGAGGTATTGGCAGAAAAGCATTGAAATTTTAAAACACAGTTCCGTCAATGTGGGGACATGGCTCTGGCATAAACTGTGTTTCTCCACTGGTGATCCACCGGCGATTGTGAAACGGGAATCGAGCTGACCAGTTTATTCCAGTTTAATATGGGACACGTAGCATAAAAACGACAAGGAGAGGAGTTCTGCCAAGTTGATCTGTTGCTCTTAGAAACATTAGACACACGAGAAGTCTTAAACATGTTAAATGTTGGAAATAATCCAGTATAAAGTGGAATAACATGTTTCTTATCAGCAGCTCAGGAGGAGGATTGTTGAGGGCCGAAACCCCCAAATGGCCAAACAGTGTTTATCTGTAGCTGTGGATTATTCGTCATTATATCGACTGTTGAGATGCTAATACATTCCCGGTGGGAGCTAAACGTTTATACATGAACACAATAAGACAGTGAGCTGCGTCCTCATCGCCGCAGACGCCTTCCACTCCTCTCAATCCTCGCGTTTTCATGCCACTTTCCCATATTACAACATTCCCCCTGCATCGAGCACATTATCACAGCGAGGGATTCAGTTTATAACCTGGGCACAATGCCACTGATGAGGAGCATAATTAGTAGTGCCGGTATGTGCGGGGAGACAGGCAGATGCAAGGATTCAAATGGAGGCTAATAACATAATGATATTATCAAAGACATCTGTGTGATGAGTTAATCAAAGATAAGCACGGGCATGGCGAGAGGCTCCATTAGAAATATACTGTAGCAAAACATGCATTAATACCCATGCATAAAGAGCTTTCGGATCAGACAGCTGACACCGTCACACAGCGGCATGCAGAGGTACACATGGTGGTGAGCTGGAGCAGGAACAAGGGCCGTGATAATAATAGGGTTCATTCTTTTCCGCTAATTACGCTGCATATGTATTATAGGCTATTACGCCTCCCGCAGGCTTTACATAGCGGAGATGATGCAGTTCAAATACTCGTCCGGACCTTTTTCCAGACCTCGAGTGAGTATTCTTAAACCACAAGGAATGTTTGAAATAATAACTCACTTGTATAAGGAAAGAGAGAAGAGGTCAGATTGCAGGAACAGCTGCAGGGACTGACCTCAGCTTCCTACAGATTAGTTTGCCAACATTTCTAAATCCAAATTAAACTAAACTTATGAACTCTAAAGTATTTATTATAAAAAAAGTCCTGCAAGGAAACATTTTCTGAAGCAAAGGTACAACGTGTAGACTAAAACGACTCACTCAAGACTTACTTAATGGTACATTATTATATAGGATATTATTGGATTTCTATGAATAATGAATTGTGCGGGCAGAATTCTTATGCATGTTATGTTCCTCCTGGGGAGTTTAATCCTTAACAAAGTGCAGTCTTGAAATGTGTTAACCTTCAAGGCTAATTCTGAACAGAACTGTCAAATAAATGTAGATAAAAAAAAAGAGAATATCTTCACTTAAATGTAAAGTAAAGGTTTAAAGTAGCATAACATCGAAATAAAGTATAAGTAAATTGTATCTAAGTACAATACTTGAGTAAATGTTGAGTACTGTCAACTATCTAGCTCCTTATATGGGGTTGGTTCATGCTGGTAGTTACTTTTCACCACCTAATTTATAAGGACTTGATGTTTCATCTTGTATTTTAGTCATATTCAAAAATATTATCTGTCATGCAGCACAAATATAGTTTAATCAAACTTATATATTACCTCATCCTCAAAACTGCATATTATGTGGGAGAGGTTTTTAGAATAGCTTACAGCTTTTTGTTTTTTTTCCCTATCAGATTCACAAAAATACCTTTAAATGTATGTATGCATGTACTGCATGTCCAAAAATTAAACTACAATGTTTCATCCGCTGGAAAACCTGAAAGTACCAACAAAGCGGAAAAGTATCCGCGCACGGTTATCTTGTTTCTTGGATTGTCTATAAAGATGCACGACATGACTGCTGCCCAAAAGTGAAGCCACTTCGTCCTGACCGCCTCCCCCATGTTAGTGGATGGGACACGTACCAAACGAAAAAGTCAAAGTACGCGTTCAGTTATTATTTTTTTCTCTAAGATGGCTTGGAACTACCAGCACCTACACAAATTATGAATATGCTTGTGCAAAATGTGGAGAACTGTTAATGTGATGACTGTACTGCTAGTAAAAGTACATCACTTATTTTTAACCAGCTTAAATATTTAAATGAACTATTTTCTCCTAAATATTTAAAGCAAAAAAAATAACCTACATGTCCCATTTAATCTTACTGATCCGCTTCAGCTCAGCCCGCGGTTAGAAAAAGCTCATGTCACAGTTTACAACAACAACGGTGCACTTGCAGGTCGAGTTAACGCCACAACACAAATGCATAACAGAAAAAAACCACAAAACAAGGCACGGCACCAACTGCACTGACAACACGAGCAAAACACCACGTGACAGAGAAACATTCGACACAACGTGACATCGCCGTGAGAGAGAGAGCTTACTTCCTGTGGGGATCAAGTCCCTGTCTGGAATGAAGAGTTTATACCCATAATGCTTCTCCAGCACGTCGGGGAGGATCTCCAGGGCAAAGCGCTCCTCCTCGCGCGTCTCCTGGCTCCACTGGTCCGGGTCCACTTTAGTGTAGGACAGGTAGGCGTCGTAGTCCTTGTTATCTGGAAGGTGGAGATGGTTGAAATATCGTTATTGTCTTTAGATCCTTCAAACATTTACTTTTATGATCTCTTGTAGCAAGTGTGAACGCTTCGATACTTGCATTACTTCATGTGAGGGCATTAAAAAAGCTCCCAAAACCACTTAGCTTCAATTAAACGTGTGCATGTTTGATGATTTGCACATAATGTTCCTGCTTTGGTCAGCACTGCTGTACCCCAGATGCCCACAATCTATTTTCATGCTGGTGCACAGAGAGCTGTTCATTGAGTGGGAGACTTCATTGAGACAGGTCGCCTCCATTACACTGACCTCTGGGCCCCTCTGCCCATCTGAGTGCTTTTCATTACGGCCCCGTCCCCACTGACGACTAATGTTACCTCGACGGCTGCTTTGCAAACTGCAGCCGAAAACAAATTCGATTTCAGTCGGAGCTGAGAAACGCTGCCTGCGAGGCCCGTGCACGCCGCGGCCCCATCACCCACACGAAAGCTCTGACTGATGACGGGGATTGAGAGGACAGAGGGAGGAGACAGGAAGTGAGAAGTGAGCGAAGACTTGAGTGTTTACTCTTAAGCTAAAGAGGAGGTTACAGGAAGTGGGGAAAAAGCTTTTTGGCCCCGACAGAACCACCTATAGTTCAAAACCACCTCAGCAATTCCAGTGATGAATTGGTTTTTCACCTTGAGTTTTAAGGCCCAATTAGAAAGTGGTTTGCACCGTGCTGGTTCAAAGTTTGAACTTTCCTTCCTCACACATTCTCCCTGCTTACAACCTGACTGTCGAGATATATTATTGTGTGTTGTGTCGTCTTAATAAACATGTATATTTGTTTCAGGGAACTGAGACATACATGCACTGGAGTGTTCAAACCCAACATTGGGACAAAATCATTTTCTAATGATATCTGGGTCACGTTGGCTGAGCTGTTTTTTTTACTCCGCTATTGGTCTATTACCATGGAAATAATAATGACCATGGAATCAGGGACAGGGTAACACACACTCAGTGCAGATAACATAAGCATCGGGCTCGGGGTCGAGGTTGGACAGGAAAATGAGGCACGGGCCACATTTACACACAGTATCAGCTTTTCCTCCACTGGGCCTTGCAAATTTGGCCAATTTGAACATTGTGGTGACAGATAGAGAAAAGATCCTTTTTCTGCTTCTATGTGACACTACCGCTGTGCACATAGACAGGCCCAAGCTCGGGCTCTGACTCCATCCAGCATGTTTGGAATGAACCGGCCCACCAGCTGTGAGCCAGGTCTTATCGCCCGACAACAGTGGCTGACCTCGCTAATGCCCTTGTGACGGTGCCTCCGCCCCAGCACATTAGAAGATTGTGTTTTCTCTCCGCTACTCGGGATACAGCTCAGAGGTCGCCTTTATTCCAACTGCTTTATATCAAAGCAATAATCCCCCAAGGAAAACTGATCTAATGTAACATTTTCAATATTTTGATTCGGTCAAATTATTACAAAGATAATTTATTGATCCAATATTGATTTATAGATGTGTACAGTTAGTTTTCTTTGCGTCCAAACCCAATTTAAACCTAGTTTGCATCTCCTGATCACTTTCATTTTGAATGTGTTTATCATTTATATATTTGGAAGGTGTCCTCGGGTGTGTAAAAAGGCGCAGTGAAATAAAATCAAGTATCCCAGCCAACATGACAGGGTCGGCTCGGGTATCCACACTCTAATCTGTAACGCAGACACCACCAGGTTTTAATGATAAAGTTTCTCAGCCACAAACCAGACACAATGCATGTCATATTAATCGGAAAATATCAGATTCTATGTGTTTCTGTATTCACTAAAACCCTCATATCTGTGTCACAAAAAAAAGAAATAATCAAAACTGGGACACTGAGCTGCAGTGTGAACGCAGCCTTTGAGGCAAACTCATTAGAGACACGAGCAGGGCTTTGGATGTATGACTTCCTGTCTTCATTACGACTGCGGCCCCTTTACAGACCACCTGCAGGGCAGAAGCCGGGGGGGGGGGGGGGTTTAACCTGTCCAGACGATGGAAGTGATCCGGAGCGGAGGATGATAAAGTTGTGTAGATAAAAGAAGCAGAGGAGCACAGTTTAAAAGGAGGAGTTTTGGAATCAATTCTCAGAACAGTGTCACGTGTCGGTGGCTTTTTATATCCTCTCCATTTTCCTCTCTCTGGGCTACGAGACCGTCAACAAGATTCACGCACCTCCCGGCGGGCGATCGCCACTCTTACATGACACCATGTAATTAATCTACCTCGTTTTAATAACACGCAATTCATTTTTTACAACATCGGGGACATGGAAAAATAATTAGAATATAACCTCGTAATCACTTAGTATAACTAACTCTGAGGCTTATATTCCACTTCACGCTGACATAAATCTCCCTCTCGCTGTTTTCCTCCTGCTGGCTTTTAAACAAAAGCTGTGTGGGCAGATCAAGAGCTATTTCAGTGCGGCTGAATCACTCGTCTGCAGCGAGGAGGACGAGGGTGAGGGTGAATCTCGAAGGTGGAATGACCCTCTTGCATCTTGAGGAGCGGCTGTATCTGAGGGTGCAGCACATCGACGAAAACCGTATGCCGACTGAAAAAGGGTCGGCTCCACTGGCGCTCGCAGCACGTGAGGGAAAGGGGGGGGGGCTGACATATGCATGTGTGTATGGAGCCCACAGTTAGATAGTGAACTCTTGATCTTACAGTGGAGAGCGCCAAGAGAGTTGGAGGCGTAATCTCTGGGATATCTCGGGGCTCCATTACATTTAATGGAGGGTAGATTGGAACGTAACACACATACTTAACTCCGCAGCTACAAAAGCACACGGGGAGGACTGCTAATGAGCAGCTGAGCACTTTTATTTTTTGTCTAATCATTCCATTTTGTTTTTCAAAATTTAATTTACCCAGAAGAGTAAGGGTTTGCATCAGACAGGGGGAAGGAGACCGCCTTTGAGATGCAGTGATTACATTTTAAAAATTGTGGTCCTCGCTTGAATATAGTCAGATTTTTGGGGTTCGGTGTTTATCACATTTACTTATTTCCTCACATACAGGCAGCTGCTAGTTTCCTAGGTACACATAGTTTAAACAATTATTGATTATAATGGACTACACCAATTATTGGAGCCAAACCAATGTGGAGATTTAGGGTTGATGCCGATACTGAAAAGAGGGAGCAAAACATTTGCGATACATTAGGATTTTTCCAATTTAAATTAAAGAATAACTTTCAATTAGCTTTAACTAGGAGTGTTTAATCATCTAATATCTGAGTGTTGTAGGTTTATTTCCATTAAAAATCGATTCAAAATAAATAGTTCATTGTGCCTAAATACTTATTTGTAATGATGATGGTCTCACCCTCCCCATATGTCTTCTAAGCTCTCCACTGGTCTTTTTTCTCTCATAACATCTGACAACATCACATGGGAAAGAAATCAACCACTTGACCTTCTAATTGCAAAGGAGCTTCTTGGTGATGTTTACCTCCGCATTTAAACGGGATTGCATTACGGCGCGAGATGTGAAAATCATTAATGCTAAGTATCACCAAACAACTACACGGACGCAGCCTCATAATTCCACACCGTGCTGACAACGCTGACATTCGCATTTATGGCAGAGCGTTGATGAGTTCCCACCTCCCTCCCCAAGCCGGCGCGGCCGTTGTCATTATGAAGCCTATTATTGATTCCACTGACACCCACACAATGTGACAACCGAGTGGTCTTTAACTAAATTGCGCCGCTGACAAATAGCCGACAGTCTATTGTTGCTTAAAGCTTACAATTTCACATCTGGCACAAGAGGGAGGCGGGCGTTCTTCGAGTGGCCACAATAAAACACGAGCACTTTCTTGGCAGTGTGTGCACAGTTATGTTGGGGGAAAAATTGGGACGCTGGCTTAAGGGGTTTATTGATAAAAAAAAAATGTGTGTTTGTGCAACTACAACTTACATGCAGCTAACTCTCCCTGTCAGTGCAGTGGTTACCATAGAGATGGGATCTCGGTTAACCACCTCCTGCCATTGCTTAGCGACCGTTTTGTCTCGACTCAACTGGCATCCACTTCCAGTTTGGTACCTATTATATGCATCTGCTCCTCACGTCCGTTACATGCTTTTCATATTCTGCAGTACTCTGAAGCTCTGATGGCTCGCGGTGCAAGGTGCGAGTGTGTGCACGCTCGCACTGCCAGGGGGGGCAGTGAAGTGGAGAATCGACCGTGGTGTGGAGGAAGGTATCGGGGGAGGGGGTCTCCTGAGAGCTCTGGAGGCAGCGTGCTGTGTCTTATTGAACCTGATCCACTTTATCCTGGAGGACAAATTGAAAATCTGTTTCTCTCTTCTAGCATTCACTTGGATGGCACAATTAATGGAGGCAATTGCTGTTTGGCATTAGGTTCAAGGCCCCACATTTTTTTCGCCCCCTTTTTTTTCTACCACAACTGCCTCAGGGTCGTCCATTACGGCAACACTTCGCTTTGTGGGGCCGGAAGCATAACACAGCCCGAGGTAAAGACTTTCATTGAAGTGTGTTATGTATTAGGCAGACCTGGGAGTGTGTGAGGGGAGGAGCGGGGTCCAGAAGGCTCTTTACCTTTTAACACTCCTAACTCTCTCGCTGTCTGTCTTTCCACTACATACGATCCCTCAGCCTCTCCAAACTAATCTCATTCCCCCTGAATTCATTGCAGCGCTGGTGCTTTAGAGACTCATTACAGGGGAATCAAATTAAAACTTGCTCCTTGTCTTAGTTTGATGCATTCTCAAGCCAAGACGGATCCACCAGGTCCTATCAGAGCTTTTTTCTCTCTCACTAGTGCTGATGGGGCCTCAGAGTCAAGGCCTTTGTGTGGTACAGGGACTGTGTTTTGATTTGCTTTATAGAGGGAGTTCAGCAGAATATATCATCCTTTCGCTTCTTGTACTTTCTCGTGTGCAATTTGCGAGCAGACACACAGGGAAGCTTCAACGAGAGCCGTGCAGAATCACAACGTTTGCTGTTTTCTTTTTCGACATCCATTAGTCAAAGAAACAAGCAACACATTTCCCGAGAATCCTTTTCAATAACTCAACATAATGTGGTTTAAGCTGCAGCATCAATGAAAGGGAATTTTGTTTGACCGCGAGTAGCACTGCGTCCAAAAAAGCATCCGATCCTCACGGCGGTGAATAAATTACGATTATGGATTGGTCATCGTGTGCATCAACTGTGATGTCGACGCGGTGCATTGACAGGTCGGCATAGGCCTGTTTCCTCCAGAGATGTGAAGTGGACTAGGTCTTGAGCAAGGATAGGAATGGCGAGCATGAACTTTACGTTAAATCCTTGAGAAAACCTTCCAGGGTTTAAAAATCCTGTATCATAGTAATTTAAACAGTTGATAAACCTTTACATTTTAAATGTATTATTCAAGTATCCTCATCTTCAAAGCGGCACCTGCAAGATGCTCACAAACATTTTAACTGGTAACTGGTTTGGGTGCAAAGCCAAGGAACGTCGAGATATGCAGCTGCTAACGATATGACGTTGGCAAACACAGTTTACAAGACAGTAAAGTCGTTCTGACTGTGTTGGGACAGAAATATAATGATTAAAAAGACAGACAGAGAGCGACCCCGTTTGTAAAATCCAAACTTCATTACCCAGAAGTCATGTGTTGTGACGTCAGGGAAACGGCGCCCGGCGTGAACATTTTCACAAGGCTGGCTTGTGATTAGTTTTTACGAGGAAGCGAATGTGACAGGAAGGCGAGCGCCATCAAAGATTGGTGACTCGGTCGCTGGCGTTTAAGAGACAGTTTACAGAATATTTTGCATAAAGTTTTTGATTTAGCTCTTCCAGTGGGTTGGGAAGATTCCCTGAAGCTGACAACGGAATTTATGAGCTAGAAAATATGGGAGGCTCTTTTCTGTTACAGCCACTCATTTAGACTGATAGTACAGATGAATATTTACATAACGACGCCGCCACGTGCCGCTTTAAGACAAGAAAAATAGCCCAGGTGCTTTCTGGGAAAAAAATAAACACGTGCAGAGCTGCAATGATGCTGCCAAGGTGGGATTTGATCCCTACGGAGGAAAGAAAGGATGTTTTCACAGCAGCGGAAGGTGCTTTTGAAATCCTCCACCCAGCAGCGAACATTGTGGTGTCACAGATTACGGGAGATTATTCTATAATGGTGCAAAGTAAACAACGTCTGGCGCCTTATCTCCTCTTACCTCCGTCTATATCCTCGCTGCCGAAGTGGGTCCTGTAGAAGAGCATGAGCTCGATCCTGTAGCACTTGTACAGCGTCACCAGACAGATGAGCAGCAGCAGGATGGCTCCCAGGCCGCCGGCCAGCTCCACCGTGTACATCAGCTCGGCTACAACACAGTGAGACGGAGGGGGAGAGTTGATTTAGGTGAAATTAAGAGAACAAGCTAGTCATGTAAAAGAAAAGAAAGAAGCATGGAAAAGGGCACGGGTCAAATTCTCACTGCAGTGGACAGACCTGTCTACAGCCATTGATTTTCCACATAATTCAGACTGTCAGACTGTTATTATTTCAGATCCCAGGGCAAAAGTGAGTTCGACCCCTCCCAAAGAAACAAAGTTTGATACCAAAGTTTGATATCATCATGCCTATCACCCAATCAAAATAAACACGTAAATAATCGTTAAATTGCAAATGCCAAGCACCATCCCGAGCACATCACACACACATTTACATGTCCTAGTGTCCCCCCGAACCTCTAAAGAAAGAAAGTTAGTGGCACGGGAACTTGTTAGGGGGTTTTCCGACAATGGCGGTGCTGTAGTCGTAGTAATTAGAGGGGTTATCCCAGGAGTGGACAACCCAGACACGAGCCCGGCGGACAAACATTTTGCCATCTATCTATTTTTTATGCTCCTGTTCTCCGGAAAAGCATCAGGCTTGGGATCGGACACAAAAAATGAAATGCCTGCTGGGTCGGCGTATATTTTTCTCAGACTGGGTCGTGTTCGGACAGAAAATTTTGACCCGATGATTATCAATCTACGGTTCTCCGGGGCTTCCTCTCAGCATAGGGCCCCAGGGCTGCTTTGCCTACTCTTGCGATGCCCCTAAGTGAGACCATATTTTACTCCACTCTTAGATGATACAGTAACTCAACAAGTGACTCAGTTTCATGTCATAACGTTTTCCTCCATCTTATTTCTCTGCTCACTGAGGCTGCTGGCCTGTATCCGCACTTTCCCTCGACATTAGATTACAGTTTGAGCAAAATCCCACCACAGAACATCAGCACCTGTGAAATAATGCGCGATTGGGCCATGATGGATAAGCTGCGCCAGCGACTGTAACAAGATTCCATGTTGTGAAATGACTTTGCGATACCCCCACATTTGTTTGAAAGTGGCTTTTAATCACCTCCTGCGGCAATATTCGTTTTTCTCTGTATCGGTTTTCCTTGCTTTTCCTCTCCATTTTTCTTCGTCGCTTATTTTGTCAATGTGGCGAGACCGTACCCAGCCGACGCATAACTCCAGCCGGAATGAAAGTACAACCACTTCTATACCTGTCACTTAATGCCTCCGGGCTTGATTGGATAATAAAAAACTCCGATTGAGGCAGCGGCTGCGAGGATAGCACGTGACGGATCCAGCTTCCACACTTATGAAGATCTGTTACATGTGTGTGCTGAGGTGCGGGGCGAGGGGGGGGGGAAGCTCCCGGCTGTTAGCTGCACTGCCCGTTTGTTGACGGGTCGAAGTGCTCCACTCTCCGAGCCATCCGTCATCAGTGCAGCCTGGCGGGAACTTGTGAGAAGCATCGGTGGAAGCTAAAGTCACGGAACTACACTTTTACAGGGTTACGCCAGATGATTTCATTCTGTTACTTGTGCTGTTTTCTAGAAGACCCACGAGGTAAAACTATTCTCTAGAGGCCAAACAGCAGTTATTCAGGAGGATGAGAGGTGATATTTTACAATACACAAAGGTGTCCTCAAACATTAGGCTCCATGGTCTAGTGCCTTGCCTTGAAAATCAAGACATTTGCTTTATATTTCATGGTCTTGTCTCTTTTCCAAGGTCCTTTTCTTTCTTTTTCACGCCGTTTTCTCGATGTCACTCTATCTTTCGCAGTTCAACATTTCCTCCTGGCTACGCCTCACAAAATCGGGGGTGGTCAGCCTTCATTGGCTGACTAATGGACAACAGTGCAAGGCACGCCTGGCTCACACATAAACATGGATGGAGAGGACTCGCGTGCATCATCATCCATCACCGGCGCCCATTTAACCTCGTCGGAGTGCGCGGTGCCCATCCCACTGCAGCGGCCATCAGGCTGACAGCTCCCATGATAAAGGATGATGTTCTGGTGGAGCTAACGAGCGCGGCCCGGCACCGCATCATCGTGCCTGTCCGGGCGATGACCTTCGGGAGAACTCTCTGACGGACAAACACGAGTGCAAACAAACTGAGGTCAACATGAACACAGGTTTCACTGTCGAGCCTCTGACTTCCGCCTCTTGTTCCCTCAGCCCGGGAACTGACCTGCATTCGTTTTCTTTTCTAAAAGAGGTGCTGCGGCTAACAAGCACTTGGAGGAGCCGGCTCCAAGCAACTCTACTTCATCGTCGCTGTCCTCTCCACCTCCACTCTGCCCTACCGCCTCACATATCTGGACAGAATAACAAGCCAGCTGCTCCTCAAGCAGCAGAGATCACAGCGGAGGAGGCCAATTCTTCTCTGCCTGGCATCCGTATTGTAGCACCGCCGCAGTGGGACGGATTAAGACAAATTAGCTCCTGACGAATAGAGGGCCGGATTTGATGGAGCCACTTGGCATCGGGGCGATTCATCACCCCTTTCTCTCCCTCTATTTCTGCATCTCTGTCAAGGGAGGGGGATGAAAAGAGAGAGGGAAGGCGGGGTAGGGGTTTGATGGTAAAATAAAAGAGAGGGGAGCAGCAGGGAGAAAAGTGACGGCTCAAACTGCTACATGCTTTTTACTAGCTGCTGTTGTTAGCTGAGGATATGTCGCCATGGCGAGAAAGTTCAAATTACAACTTTGCAACAACATAAGTTGCAGGAGTGCAAATAAGGACGCCTCTCCATATTTAAATACACACAAGTGGGAGACATATTCTGATTGATGCTGCGCAGCTCAGTGTCTGCATGTGTGTGTGCCTGCATGGGACAGAAAGCAGCAAAGACGTTCTCACGCTGAGACGACCACATTAGCTCGCAGTGTCGTGCGCTATTTTCACAGCTTCAAGAGACAAACGAGGATCTAGCCTCGGCTGCACCGAACAACAAATGCAGCAAATAAAAACACGGAAACTGGTCCATAGACCCACAATCCTGTGAAGACCGGGCTCAACTTCTCTGGTGCATTCAGAGCTCCGTCTATGCAGCATAAACCCCTTTAATGCAGCAAATGGAGGGGAACTAGGCTGCCATCAAAGCTGGATCCAAAGCTGCGAGCTTAAAAGAGAGGAAAAAGATCTACTATGTAAATGTATTCAACACTGACATCTTTAATGCTACAGAGACCCCCTCTAGCCTCGCTGAAAAATAAAAAAAATAGCACTTATGTAACCATGGTGAAAAGTGTGCATCTCGATTTAAAATCATCTCGGAGTCAACTTTTCAAACTGCTGAGGGGAAATCAAGAGGAAAAACGTTTAAATGAATAAAAAGACAAAGGAGGAGAAGGCAACAATGGCCAGTGACGAAAGATGAGTGAGAGGTCGGCGGTGAAAGGACGATGAGAGCGTGTGTGTGTGTGTGTGTGAGTGTGTGTGCACAGAAGTGGATGAATAGGCTTTTCTGGACCATCTACAATACAGTTCCATTTTTTCCCGGTGCCCCAAAGCGAGAAACAAATGGCCACTTCTCAGAATCCCTCAACTAGAGATTCACTGACTGTCAGCGTGAAGGTCTGTGGAATAAAAACGCTGTAAACATGCCATCATTAAATATCAGAGCTTTTACATCCATCTCCTGTATTCACGTGCTGTGTGTGTGTGCACGCTCGCCTCACCTTTCTTGGCGAGCTGGATGTTGGCTTGTCTCCGTCCGTTGCCGTTCTCCACGTAGCAGGAGTAGTTGCCGAAGTCGCCCTCCTCCAGAGAGTCGATGGTCAGAGAGATGGAGACCTCCTGCTCCCCGAGGTGCTCACGGATTATCCTGCAGGGGGCGGCACAGAGCAAAGCAAAGGAGATTCACATTGATGTTTTGGGCTTTGGACAAACTAAAATTAGCTAATGTGCACTTGCAAATTAAGACGAATATATAATATTTTTAACGAGTTGCATTTATAAATTTGCTTAATTGCAATTATTCACATTGCATACATTATTTGGACATTATTTTTACATAAAAAATAGAATAAAATGACATTGGACGTAGAAAGCAAGTAGTTGTTATCTCAACAGAAGGTTTTAAGGTCTTTCAGCTCATTGTTTTGGTTTTTATGGCGTAAAAATGGAATCTGTTGGTTCACATTAACACTTTCATTAACATCATTTCCAGCAGGAGCATATATACGTGGCTGTTTATGATGATATAGTTAAACTCACTCTAGGGCAGCACAACAACAGGTGGCAAATGGCTACCTACTATAATATTCAGCAGACACAAAACAATGATACCATGTCTGAATCCAACTGCTAAATGTACAATGTTTGGTCTCCGCATTCTGACCTCCATGAGAAATGGTGTCACTGCTGGTGGTGTTGTGAGTGGTGGGTTTGTCACGATGAAAACTAATCACTAAGCTTTAATTAAAATGGGAGACAATCAGACACCAGCCGTATCAAAATGATGAACAACTAAGCTGAAAATCATCCGCTAAAAAGTGACAAAAATGCTCTTAACCTGATTTGCCTCCTTATTAAATGGGGCATGAGAGATTTGCCAGATTGTTCATGTTCGTTGCAGCTTTGGTCATTTTACCTGAGAGAGTGAAAGTTAAAGTAATTGCCTGCTCCCACTGAATAGAAATAGAATAAAAAGCCTTAATTGTCATTGTAGAAGAGAAAACAGGAGCCCGAAATTAAATTAGAAAGTGCTACTGCTGACACCTTAAAATAATTGCCTGCTCCCTTCTTGTCCCGTCCATCCATATACATGCAGAAATTGTTTAACTAAGTGTAAACATTTCTGGAACAATCTGATTTCGACCTAAATGCAGACTGATGTAGTAATCATCTGTTTTTACGAGTCAAGGTTTGGTAAAACGAAAACGACGTCAGCCACGAGCTGTTTGATCAAATTTGAACGGCGACATGACTTCAAACATTTGTCCAAACGGGGAGTCTGGCCGCCTCATTACTGACTGTGAGGTGTGAATCAAAGAAGCTTCTGACTGTCTCTGTTGTCAGACGTCTGACGGGGACGAGGGTGAAAAAAAGAAAAACACAGAACAGAAAAAAACAGAGATAACATGAGCTAAGGTTGAGTTTGTAATTGTGGAGTCCAAATGTTTGCAGGTTTGCTCTGTGAAGTTCCTCTTCATATCTGATACCTGAGTGTTTACGTGCACTAACGGCCATGTTGGACAGAGGTGCTTCACCTGCAATAACTTGTGTACACTTTAGTTTTACTCTTGCATCCTCACAAACCTAAGGAGGTTATGTTATCCTCTGCATTTGTTTGTCTGTTATTTAGCAGGATTTTGCAAAAAAATACCAGACAGATGACCACGGAACTTGGTGGAAGGATGCAGAACGGATCGATAGGGAATCCATTAAATTTTGGAGCGGATATGAAAACTTTTTTAAGCATTGTGAAATTGGATGTTTTTCGACATTTTCACTGATTTTTCAAAAGGAATAGTTCATGAGTCTTGATGAAAAGAAATCAGACATATTTACGGGGATAATTATAATGAGTTAGTGCAATTTGGTGAGGATTGATCGAGACTGGTGGGCCATTCTAGTTCTTTGATTTGATTTGTAGTAAGCTCTGTATAATCTTTTTCTGTTCTTATCTCATATTTTTCTTTGACATTGTGCCCTCTTGCTGAGCTGACCTGTTCTTGTTGCACTGTTGACCCTGTGTTCACTTACATATGTGATTCTTTGTAGCAAAAATGAAAACTATGGAAATAGTAACTCCAGATTGGAGGCAGTCAAGAGTTTGCCCAAAGGAAATTTGAGTTTCATAATTCATGACCTTGGAATTATAAACAGTTTTTTACTGGTTTTACTTCACACCATTATATTGCACCTTTACACTTTTCACATCATAAATATGCTGATAAGGATATCAGTTTAATTCGGAGCTCTTTCCGTGGCAATTTTTCAGCTGTAACGTTTTGGTTCATCAGTGAAACAAAAGCAGGTTTCGTAAAACAAAGGTAGGAGGCGACAGTCCGTAACTGACAAGATGGCAGCATCACGAGTCATGACAGGGTGAAGAATACTCCTTTGTCGACTCGCCGAGGCTCTTGATGTCTACTGCTTGTGACATGTTGGTACGAGGATAATAGTGTGACTGTCATGATGCACTGCAGCGCTGACCTATCACAGGATATTTTGCCACGAGGGTTAGAGAGACAGAAACAGGCTTTTTTTGATGTTTTTGTCGAGCAGAATTCTAAAGGCTCGAAGCCCCTGCTCTGACTATTTGTTCGTGACACTTAGATGCATATTTTCCCATCACTTGGCAGGGTGTTGTGTTCATTAGCAGGAAGTCGGATTTTACCAGGCTCCTCTTCATTATCAGTATCTTCCTCATTTATATGAGGGGGGAGAACAGCATCGTGCCGCAGCTGCCTGCCTGCGACGAGAGGCACAGGCGGCGCTAACAAGCCGCCGAGAAGAGATGACACCCAAACCCTGGAAATGTCAAGGTATTCCTTTAACTCCTCTGAACAAACCGGGCACGCTTCAACAAAGTCGTTCTTTACGAGAGGCTGGAGTTTTATCATCTGTGGAGGTAAAGTAAACTTTACGAGATGAGGAAAGAAAAGTCTTAACATGAAAGAAGTGGAGGTGTGGATCAGACGGCAGCTCGGGCCATGTTTTTTTGTCCAAGTTGATGCTGTGTCCAAGGAAGAGAGAAAACTAACCCGATGGGCGTTCTGTTTTTCGCATCTGAACCCGACTCACAATGATAATACTAACTAATTTTGATGCTAAGAATGCTGGGAACACAGTTGATGTCACTTATAAAAGCTTGGGTTCAGGATTTCATTTATTGATCCCTGAAGGCAAATCTGTGGTGGTTATGCCCGATTTTACAACTACGATCGGAGGTGAGGTGAATCGTCGGCTGTTACAACAGAGTGCAACACTATAAATGTCTCTTCAGGAAGACGTTTATTATGTATTTCACAGTAAGAGTGAACTAGTGCCAAAAATAAAGCACTGAGAGAGAGGGTTAGGGTCATGAAAAGGGTGAGTAAGTTGGATTAATGGTCATTGAAAAGGAGTCGGGGTAAGGGGGCTTTCAAACCTATCTAACATCTGACCAGTAGTTCTGATGGGGTATTGTAGCCCCTTTATAGTGTGGCTTAATTATAGGATAATCATTTCAAGCAAGGAGGAAATGGCCTCTGTGATGAAGCTTTTCATGCATTTGAGCGTTTCCTACGGCAAGGTAGAAAATAGAAAATACTACAAATGAGCGAATGGCGAAATAAACCAACTCGTACTCGGGTAAAGCCTCTGTGAAAAACTCAACAACAGTAAAAGTGAAGATTAACAGAGCCTCCTGCTGCACTGCCGCACAAAAGGCAGGAGTGACATGATGTGATATGCAGATGATCTTTTCAGGTTACAAAAGCCGTAGCGGTTTCAAATCTGTGTTTAATGATGCATGGGGCTAATAGTGTGAAAAGGTGCGAGTGCCACTTGGGCATTCATGTGCCGCGTGCTGCAGGGCATCTGAATATGAAAGCTCACCTAATGCCTGTTGATCAATGAGCGGACTAAACAAAGCAGACTGAAATGCAGCGGGGAGATAAAGACAAACTACAATACGTGCCTTGTTGCCATGGCGAAATACCACGCTCGCAATGAAATTTCTTTTATCGACCGCGCACAATGAAGAACCATTAGAGGTAATCATTTTGTAGCTACATGGACTAGTTGCTTTATAAAAACAAATTATGAAGGAGTACTTTTTAAGCTGAGGGGGCCTAAAGGTTACTTCATGTGTGAGAGGAGAATTAATTTAGCCTTTTTACAGAGATTTCACCCACAACATAGACTGAGCCAAAACACTGTAGGTGATAGCAAAGACAAACATAATGGCTGGTGAAAGTTTGGAGAGGGGGGATATATCTCTTTGTGCGTAAAAAGTGAGGATGCATGTGCGAGAGAGAGATAAACGAGTGTGTTCCTGAAAAAGAGGGGCTATGACGCATGAACACTCCCACACACACGCATCTGGCAGGTGCTGTGCACAGAAGTCGAGGACGGCGCTAAGCTGCCGCTGTGAAGCTGGATGGAAATGAAAGTGCACCAGGAGCATTGATGCTGCAGTGAGGAGACGGTTGCACCACAATGATTCACTGATGCTCAAGGGAACACAGACACACACACACACACACACACAAACACACACACACACACACACTTCAGGATCAACACAAAAAAACATATTTGAGTGTGACTTAAACTACCAAAGATCTAAGATCAATGTATGAATTACTATCTCAGGTATAAAAGTAGAAACTCTTCGTGGGCTGCCTAGACCACGTCCTCCAAAGGATGCAACCTCTGGATTTAGAAACAGCTAACGCGATCTTGTGACTGGCTGCAGTGTGGACGATAAACCCTGCCTCCTCCATGTTAGTGGATGAGACCAAACTAAACAGTCAGCGTCACGTCAAATACATTTTTTACGAGTTATAAGTTATTTGATGCTATAAAAATGGGGTCAAACATCATAATTGAAAGCTGAGACTGACTGACGATTGGTTGTGTGTAGTGACGGGACCGCATGACTACAGCCCCACTCCCGATTGCTACTGCACAGGCTCTGGCTCCAAATGCTGAAGATGGCAGCATTAATATCCCGGATATTTTGATGTTTCAGGTGAATTTTTTGATTCTGGGGGGAAGCAGAGAGGCCTCGTTCATTTATATGTACAGTCTACACAAAGCAGTTGTTGTTTGTTTCCCACAGACCAGGGATCAGGTGAGAATTGCGGTCTGTGGCCGGTTTCATGGAAACAGCAGGAGTGAAAGCAGGCAGCTCCGTGGCTGCGAGGCAGAATACCACAGCATCATTACTCATTTCAAACATGAGCAATCGTCTCAGCCGAGCCTGGAACTTGTATAGAACCAAAATGCGTCCTTTGAATGAGCTGTGGCAGGATCACATGAGCATTGTGATATACTGTACGCGTTGCTAATATTATCTCAGACAACGTCTCCCGGCAGCCACACTGTGACACCTGAACTTTTGAACTGCAGCAGGTTGTCACGCTTTTGCTTTATTTGAAATCAACTTCCCGCTGCACTTCTCCTGACTCTGCCCCGAAGGCAGATTTGAATTACATCAAAGCAGCATCTATTTAAAAAACAATTGGACATGTATAATTGGAGCTATACAATGACAGATCACCCACGAGACCTCAGCTTGGCATGTTTATGCCACGCTGCTGTGTCACTTTGTAGGAGAAGTGCTCCAGTTTTCAGTTGATGTCTCGCAATCGAAAAATGCAGCCTGGAAAAATATTATAAACTGATGTATGCTCAGGTCGGTCAAAAAAGTATTTCTTCGGACTTTTGCTCTTTTGCTAAGGATTCTGATAACTCTGGTAGAGATGACCCACTGGACGCCCCGCACCCTACAAGAGAACCTATTTGGTATGGCGGACGAGTGGGAGCCCTCTTCATGCACGATCCAGCCCTCGAGGAGCGAGAAAAAAAAATGTTTGTTTAAAAGAATAGATGTCTGGAGTGTTGTGTTCACCCTGTTGTGACCCTGACCCGCAAGAAAACAGATAAATGGAAAACGAGCATGCTGAGAATTCCGCGCGCTTGTCAAGGGAAAGGTCAGCCGTTATGTGGTAAAGCTGTGGAAGACGGCCGATAGAGTGGAGTGAGGGAGGCTATAGGTACATCTGTTTCTTCCCTTATAACATCTGGCACGGGAAATGACGGCCATTTTACAGTTTTAGCTTTTAAAAAATGGCTTAGTGGATTTGTTGCGGAGGGTGTAAAACGTTTTATACCACTTGTATAAAGGATTATGAAGGTACGACCAGCAACAGGTAGCTTAGCTTGGATGAAAGACTGGAAAAGCGGAAAAAAAGCTGCTTCTCTCCTTCCAAATCATACACTGTATGAAAAGATGAACAACGTGTTCCTCCCACTATCCACAAATTAAAACATTCCAGACATGAATGCTGGCATTTTGCGCATTTGGAGCCAGAATCTGTGCAATATAGGGATCAGGGAGGGGGCAGGCGTATTGAGGTCTGCCAAAAAAAGGGCTTGACCAATCCTGAGTTAGTCTCAGCTATACACAATGATGTTTCAGCTGTTTTATGGCATCAACTTATAAATACCAAACGTATGGGATAAATTTGCATTTGAACAAACATCAGGGTGATGAGAAATACCTAAAATGACAGAATATCTCTTTAAGACACATTTATTCGAAATGCGCTTTTTGTTTGGTCCATGCCACGCCCATTACCTTGGAGGAGATAGGACTTATACTGCAGCCAGACACCAGGAGGTGATCAAAACACTTCACGGTCGTTGAATCAAAGCCACAAAAACAACAGGATCTCATCAAAATCTCACAAAAAGCCTCCCATAGTCTCCCTCTTCTCCAAAGAGTTTCTCCATTCAACCACTAAATCTCAAATGACTAAGCATATTTTCTCCATGAATATATCTTTAGGAGCATTAATTAAATTTGACAGTGTAGCTGCTGCTTAAAAGGGGCCTGCATGCCCTTGCACCAGGGACAGGAAGTTCTTAAACTTCTTAAGGCAGCACGGCCTTTATGTCTGCATTTCGTGCTGCGACTTCACCTCCGAGATCTATGAAGTCTTGCTCCGCAGCCACAAATTTTTTTATATCAACTCGGAATCTCAGCGGTGAAACATTGTGCCAAAAGCTCCATTTCATGTATTACAGGCGGCCCTTCTGGGAATACTCCTGTGTGATTAATTTCCATTTCAAAGCTAAAAGCTCATGGAATGATGTCAGGGAGTGGGTTTGAAGTGGTGCACATTCGAATGGGAGCTAAATAAATAAATAAAACAAATAGAAACACACAGAGGGAGACGATATCACGTGGAGGCACACAACAGAAACAGTGCACGTATTGTGGCCCTCTTCCCTTCTGCCCCTGCACACACACAAACACAGTTCTCAATGCAGCTCAGGGTCACGGTTCTGATCTCTTGGCTTGTTGTCTCATTTGACTATCATATAAAAGGCAGGGTTTCCAACCGCACTCCTCAGCGCTCTTCCTTCGTTATTACACCACAACACGCCTCCACCACCCCTCGAAATCCTCCAGGCTCTAATTGGCCCGGTGTCCTTCATAACGGAGCGCGGTGCTGGGCGCGGGATGGATCGTGCTAGCAGGCTAACAGAGACATCTCGAAATGCCAGGTCACAGGCTGGGCCACTAACTCTCCCCACGGCCTTGTCATGCTGCTTACTGTTAACCTTTTCATTTGATTCCATTTGTCCACAACAGGGATTTTCTCGTCGTGTGTGAAAGAGTCGAGCAATGCGGGACATGAGAGACGTGCGCGGACAAACAATGAACCAATGTTTTACTTTAAAATAACTAAACAGCCAACAAATGGTGGTAAGCCGTCCCTGAGGGTGTGACACATATTCCCCCTACAGTTATCAGGACATCGCATATGTTGTAATAATGTTATAATTACACAAAATCTGAGGAAAACCTGACATTTCTAATAATCCACAGTCAATATGTGGAATGTTGTAGCCCTACTTTTGGGGGACCCTTCGTTATGCATGTGGCATTTTGGTGGAACAAATTTACATATTAAAGAGGCCGACGTTATGAAAAGGATTCGCGTTTGGTACCTTGGCCAAGTTTGTTTCTTTCTCTGACTTTCAGCAGGATTATGCAAAAACTACAAAAGGAAGAACTCATTAAAATTTGCAGATCTGCACAAAGGGGCAGAATTTGTTCACTTTTGTACATTTTACATTTTTTCGATATCCCTTGATCTTGATGAAAATTCATAAGAAATATTAAGGGAGCTTTAATTTGATGTGGATGCAAATAAAAATCTGGATCTAGTGAATGTGGTTTAAACACTGAGTGCCAATATTGTTTTTTAAATATAATTCTCCGCTGGTTAAACTCAAGATGTCTCTTCTACTTATCACCTGACAGCTGAAGACAACATTTTGTTATTTTTCATTAGACCTGAATGCCATGTGCTGCTCAGCTATTACTCCCTCCACTTATATTTCAAGTGCCTGCACCGCCCATTTACATATTGTACGTGATAAATAATGCATAGGTGTCTGCATTATTGAACAGACACATACAGCATTCATGAATATCATTTTAATGGTGGGTCAGTGGTGTGAAGGTTCTGTTTATTCTTCAGTTTGTTGATGTGTGGTCGCACAAGTAAATGGATTTAAAAAGATGTCTCCTATAGTCAGCTCCTGTGCTGCTTTTTATGATTGTGCTGGATTACATTTTGTGAGGATATATATATAATGTAATTTCTGCATTGTAGGTTTTAAACGTAACGAGTCACACATACATTTATTGTAAATAGAAATAAGTGACCAAAGTGTCCATGGTTCTGAAAACAGCAGACAGCCTGGAGCACTGCATTTCCAGCCATCTATATGTCTCTCTGTCATCTTTCTATCTATGCACTATTCTTTCTTTTTATCTATTTTTCTATCTATCTATCTATCTATCTATCTATCTATCTATCTATGCATCATTCTTTTCTTTCTATCTACTTTTCTATCTATTGTTCATTCTATTTAATGTTCCTTCTTTCTATTCTACCCTCCGCCCCTCCCTTCCTTCATCCCTTCCTTCATGTGAAGTATTTGGGGATTGAGCGGTTACTGTACAAATAAGTGCCGGTCGAGCTGGAGAATGACCTCCGATAATATCATCAGCGACATCATCAACGAATAAAGCGATTACCGTGGTAACAGCGGTTCACAGTTTCAGCTTTAAAACAAATGGGAGATTTTCCCGACCACACTCCCACAGCAGACTCTACTCTTCCTCTGGTCCCCAGTGAAACTCCTGTGAAGTTTGAACTCAATGTCGGACAAGAGCTTGTTGAGGAAATGAAGAGATTTGTCCGTCTAACGAGTGGAGAAGGAACCAGAGGCCACGCTCCAGCTTGATGGGCACCGACCTCTATGAATTATTTTATGTTTGCACAGACAGAGTCTCACCCAATAATTTTAAACTGTAAACTTGCACTTGCTGTTACCAGGGTAACCATGTCTAAAACACAACCACAGCTTGAAGGTTGCTGCACTAGTCCTGCAGAAGAAACCCAGAAATCCCTGCTTCGTCAAATTCTACACTGCACTTCCCTGGATCCTCGGCAAAGTTACGGATGAGTGGTTGTGGAGAAACATAAATAGAGAGATGTTTAACGACAGTAGGTGACGAAATTAGAGCTGGGGTAATCAACATAATTGATTACGACAAGTGTGCGTCCCAAAGACGGTCGTGCCCCGTCATTGAATGGATCCCCTGGAAGAGAAGCCGCACAGGATCATCTAAAGTGTGGGAGTATTTGAGACGGAGACCAAAGCTCTGCAAATTGGAAATGGCTTATCACAGCGGCACAACAGCGATGCATGGTACTTGAAGCAAAAGCATCCTGGAGCGCTTTGTTTAAGACGCAGCAAGACAGCACTGTGTTTACTCTTTATCCCCAGCCAGGCATGATATATTAGGATTACATTTTAGGATTACTGACAGGCACCAGGAACGAGTTATTTATACTCTGATTCGGCTGTTTTATATTTTGTTTTGGTTTCATTAACCTAAACCGAGTTGTTCCAGATTTTTATATTTTTATTTCACATGGTAAATGGTTTTGTATTTATAAAGCGCTTTTCTAGTCTTGATGACCACTCAAAGCTCTTTGCAGTACACTTACATTCACCCATTCACACACACATCCATACAGTGCATCTATTAGCAGCACCTTTTTGTTCTATGAGGGGCAATTCAGGGTTCAGCATCTTGCCCAAGGACACTTCGGCATGCAGATGGGGAAGACTGGGGATCGAACTGCCGACCTTCAGGTTGGAGGACGACCGCTCTACACCTCAGCCGCCCATGCAAAAACTTAATGTTACTCAAGAAATTATTTATATATAAATCTATTTATTAGTTTATAGTTGAGTTCTTCAGTAAGAGTAAAGGTTTCTATAACACGCATTGAGATTATATTAATCTACACTGAATAAAAGCTAAATGCAGTAAAATACAACAGGCCTGAAATCAAAGAGTTTCAAAATAATAACAATTTTAAGATTTAATTGAATTTTAATTGTTGATTTATTTTGGAGGCTGTAATTTGTGATGCTGTTCAACTGTACTACTTTTTACTGAGGTGTCCTTGATATTTCATCAAACTTATTTCATATGTCATAACCATCAAATTCAAACTCAAAAATCGTACTTGATGTCACCCTCCTGAACGCGCTCCTCGTCCAGATCCTCGATAAACTTCTCCCCCTTCATCCAGTAGATGAGCGGGCTGACGTCTCCGCTGTATCCGAAGAACGCGCGGCACGTCAGGTTGACTGGACTTCCTGCGAGAGACAAGGGACAAGACATGAGGAAACGCCCACATGAATCAGCACATCTGCAGAGAAGCTATAGTTTGTTTGTACTTTGGCTGCTTTTTGATGACCTAGTCCACATTTCAAAACAAGACACATTAAAAACACAGACAAATTTGATTCCTTGACACAAAATGCAAACTTCTATTTGCTCCTTGGGCTTGCTTATAAAGAAATCAAGCAACACCCTTGTTTTTCCTCCATCTCAGAGCCAGGTATTGTAACAGGTGTACAGCCAGCAGCAGAACACATATGCCAGAACAACAAAAGATTGCAATGTCTGTACTCTTTCCATGTGCCCCTCCACAGGAAACAATCGCCGGCCCCTAACACAGAGCACTTCCATTTATTAAACCCCTTCTTTCTCCTTTCAAAACTCCCTAACAGCCTCCTTGATTCCACCAATTCAGATGGCGTCTCTCGGGCTCCAGAGGTGCCATCTCAAACCATCCCAGAGCCTTTCCGCTTTCCCCGCTGGCCTCTCAAACTTTTTAAACGCTCTCTTGAACCCTCTTATGCGGCAACTTCACAACACTTCTGTGCCTCCGTGAAAGCTCTCGTACTCCTCAGCAGCCTCTGTCCGACCCCACTCGCAAACTTCAATCGCCGGGTTTTTTCGCAGGAATGGGAGATTCGCAAAACACAAGTAGGGCAGACCCTCCAAGTGTTTCGCACTATGAATCAATTCATTTGTAAAACTCACAGTACACACTTAATTCTTCCTGTTGTGTGCACATGAAGCAGGAGTTCACATAACACATTATCCTCTTGTGACCGCGAGGTTACGTCACTTGCACGCGTGGGTCTGTTGAACTAGATAAATTCAACCATCATTTCACAAACTACACATATGCTACAACAAAGTTTTCCATGCTTATGCAATGAGAGGATAAAGGGTGTTTAGGCTTTGTGCCAGCAGAGGTCAATGCTGTATTTCAAAACATATATAACAAATGGGTGTGACTGCCTTATCCCTGAACCTCTGCACCTACACCTATGCTGTCTTATATACAATAGATAGGACACAGAGACTTAAACATAGGATTCACATCATATACGCTCATCTGGTTTCATTATGTTTCTCCACATAGATTCCTTCCTGTTTTTCATTGAATTTGCCCGATGTCCAAACTGTTAATCCATTTGAAACACGCGTTTTGTGTGTAGCTAAAGCAGGGGCACTGTTGAAGACGGAAAAGCTGAAGAGAAAGAAAAAAGCAGTGCGATGTTCCTGTAAGCGCTAAGAAGCTGCAGCAAAAAATGTATATCAACAGACCAACCCCCTGCCTCCACATCAGCAGGAGTCTGTCTCTCTGCCCGGCTCATTTCGAACAACGCTGTCATATTTTTTCTCTCACTGCCGTCGATTAGAGACATCTCATTCTTTTCCTTACACTTATCACGCACACGCTGCAGCTGGTGCTAAACTCATGAGTGTGCGGCCTGTGCCGCGACAGGCTCAACAGGGGGGGGGGGGGGGAGAAAAAAAGAAAAGAAAGAACCACATCATCAAAGCGAGGAGGAATAACTCTGATCCATAAAAAAAGCCACCAACGATCAAGGAGGCCCCGGCGGTTGTGCATCCAGGAAGGCAAAAAGGTTATTCAGCAGCTCTTCATTAGCACTCCTTGCTCATTGGCCCTGTGGCGAGGACTCAGAAGTCTGTGAGATGGGAGATAACTGCGGTGCATAATTGGGTACTTGCTAGTTCAAAGATAATAGGCATTTTATTTTACCAAGGCCTGCTCTAATTTGGCCCTCTAGTGCAGTCTAGTGTGCTCAGATGATAGCGAAAAGCCTTAACGGAGAAAATCAGGTTTGGAGATTCCCCCCCCAAAAAAAGGCCCCAAGTTGGAGGACAGTTTTTGCATTTTGTCTCTCGGCCCCGTCACAGAAGCTGTCCACAGCTGAGAGATAAGAGCTGCATGTGTGTGTGTGTGTGTGGTCAAGGTTGGACTCATGTTGTGGGGACTTACATCTCTTTATACAGACACATTGTGGGGACTCGTCTTTTTTAAAGACACAAAAAGCAAATCCCAACTGTGAGACGCTGTGTGTGTGTGTGTGTTTAGGGGATGCTGACATCTTTCCCGGACCCCCACCTACACACACACATCCAGACCAACACACACGTATTGCTATGCGTGCCAATTCCACCAGGGGTCTCTGTGGTGCTACAGAGCAGGAGGGCCGGTGTGCAGGAGGAGCACATGAAACACACACATAAAAAAAGAAAAACGCACCATCTTGACAGGTGCAGACAACAATAAACGGAAACATGGATGCTTTTGTGTGCCACCTTTGATGTCAAGAGGCTTCACCCATGGATTCGAAACAGCGTGTTGCACTGTAGCACTGACAGCTCCACTGCTATGATGGCAACCGCCACGGTGCTCGTCTCCAAGACTCATTCCATGGAGCTTTTTGTGCATGTGGCTTCACGTTATTCCCTTAACGACGGCGTGTTCATTTGCGTTGGGTTTACTGCACGTGCGCGAGGTGGCATGCACGGTTTGTGGGGAATTGCACAAACGGCCTTGCAGGGATTAAAAAAACGCAGAGAGTCTCACATTCAAATCCCAACCTCTGGTCTTGGTCGTGGGGGTAAAGTGAGTCTTAATGCGATTGTCTCCTCTCTCTTATCTCCCCCACACCTCCGGAGCATCTCTCTCTGTCACTGTGGGCGCAGGACGGAGACGTCGGCAAAGATTCCCGTGGCTAAGCAGACATGAAACGTAACGGAGGGGGCAGAAAACAGGGAGCGACACAGAGTTAGACAGACAGAGCAGGCAGGCATGCGTTTTTTCTTTTTGCATCTCGGTGCAACTGACAGAGGTAAGAACGAGGGCATACGTGAGTGTCAATGGTGATGAAAGTGGGGGGAAAAAACAGGAGCTGCACACGTGGGAAAGAACAAACATGGAGAATTGAAAGACTTCCCATGCAGAGTGAACAGAGCATCATATCGCCCTTGTGCACTGCAGATTACATAGATTACAGATCAGTATAACTGCATGCAGTGTGTGCACTGTCCATGTCAAGTTAATCTACCAGCAATTCCAAATCAGATCCAAAACAATCCAGCTCTCAAGTAGGAAAGCCTTTCTTTTTTCTTTTTTTTTTTCTTTTAAACAGCCTTGAATAAATTAAGCCCTGCAGCCAGGAGGGGAAACTTCAGAGAGGAAACAGGTTTTTTATTTTGGAAGGGCCATTTGCGATCTAAAAAACGTGCACATATATCGCTTTCTGTTAAATGGTTTTGGTGAGATGTGGGGAGCTGTCAATTAAAGACAAATAACGCTGGGCAGGAACAGCACACTTTACGAATTACTGATATCCTGCAAGCAAGTTGGAGTTTTCTGAAAGTGTCTTTTATACCATATTGATGTTAATGGAGGCCAATGGCTGCCTGGAACATTGTGTGGGAGGAACACAAATACAAATATTTGCTAAACACTCTTAAGATTCAAAATTAATTCTTAACAATGGCATCACAAGGTCCATTTAGAAGTAGTTCTGTGTATTCCTAGATATTTTTTATTTGAATGTTAATAGCTGTTAAAATACATTATAGGAGTTGTTCTTGTTCTTAAATGCACTGGAATCAGATCAAGTCTCTGATAGTCCAGGTATAGGAATTGTATCTGAAGGAAAAAAAATGGTGTCGGAACATTTCTATCATCTTCAATCAGTTTAGGTTTAAAATGCATTCATATTGAAATAGGCCAATATCTGAATGAATCAGAAAAAAACACACTGCATCATTAAAATGCTTTTCACACCTGTATTAGAGGTCAGATGCTGAGAGTACTTCAGCTGTTTCTCCTTTAATATATTTTTTATCACACATTCAATATTAAAGGTATTTCTTTAAATCAGAAAAAGCTTCTTCTTTTTACTTGTGACAAGATAAACAGCCTCTGCTTCTCAACCACAACCCTAAAAAATCGTTGCTAAAATGTCAGTTCTAGCATTTCTTCCGACATCTCCTCTTTTCTCCCTCCGTCCAGATGATGTTCTCCCTCCTCTATAATTACTCCTTCCTTTAATACAAGAGTCTGGGCTCTTCATGAAGGGACTTAAAGATTTGCCTTGTGCAATGTGATCAGAAGGATAGCGAGTGACTGATGTGGACGGAGAAATAGCCCAGGAATTGAATCAGGGGAGATAACGTGATTATCGCTGGGGGGTTTCCCAGATTCAACGGGGCAGCGTGAGGCATTTCCTGAAAAAACATCTTACAGTGGGAATGGGCATTATGTCTTTTAACATCCAGGCAGTGAGGGGTTACACCAGCTCTGTAATTGCAGCGGCTGAGTACCCATTCACATTGCGTCGCCAGATGTGGCGGTCTAATCGTCTCTCTGTTCGGCATTCATTTTGTTTTGTTTATTACAGCCCATGCCTCTCCAATCATGAATTTGAAGGCGGCCATTGTCTGTGCTGTGTTCAGTATTCATTTAGCTGCGTCTCCCTCGCGTATGGTCAATCTCTTGTTATTCATACTTGGCATTGCACCTCATTATCGCTAAGCAGCCAAACTGCCGCCGCCGCCGCCATTCCCCTTAATTAATGCAGGTAAAGCAGATATCAAGAGACACAATGCAATGTTTAAACTGCTTTTCCTGGGTTGTATAAGCAAGTTAACACATGGCAATCATAACAGGGAAATGCTCAATGATGTGTTGTGAAATTACAATTTTCTTTCCGCTGTGTTACTTTTGCCGGGAACAAGCTGTGTCCGGAAATTAAATAAGGTAGCGCTGTTGAATATTAGAGTGCGGTGGGAAACAAACAGGCTGGGGGTCGGGTGAATAACAAGTCCAGAGTCGAGCCTCGTGGAGTCGAGCATGACATTTGCAAAGATCAACACCCACTCTTTGCATTGATGTTCTCATAACGTTCGTCGGCACGGAGGCAGCACCTATTGTTGCGGCCCCGATCCGGCCAGAGAATCATTACCACTGTGAAACCTTGTGCTGCTTCTAATCTTGCGTGGAGAAGTCACAGTTGAATTCTCCTAATGAAAAGCTCATTAGACATTAATGAAACACTTACAAGGGCACTTCACAAAACATTAGACAAACGCCACAAAAAAGGTTATAATATGATGGTAGTAATTGCATATTAATCATGAAGCAAATACTAGAATTTATGTGCGTTTGTTTTGCAGTTACTCCTTTTTATTCTCTCCAATGCCACAGCAGAGAGAGTAAAACCCTCCTGAAATCCCTGTGTTCTTGTCCAACCCGATTCTTGGTCTAAAATGCTGAGGCTGCTGTTCACTGAGAATAAAAAAAAATAAAAAATAAAAAATAAAAAATAAAAAAAAAGCTTTCCTCACAGTGAGAAGGCAGGGATTGGATACCAGCAGGGCCTGAGCGCTTGCTGGGCTTTGGTGCAGGGCTGTGCAGGGACTCCTTTTTGGACTTAACCGAGAATAAAGAATCCCAAAGCAGGCTCATGTAGTTTCGCCGCTAATGGAGGGGCCAGAGACGTGGCGAAAATGGAAAAAATGTGGCAAGGAAGGGGGCGAAAGCGGGAAAGAAAGAGATGCATGGCACTAAATGGCAGGTTCCTTGAGACCTTGCTGTGTCACCTTTGAAGCGCACACACACCCCCAACCGTCCCATTTCCTGGCTGAAGCTCCCTGCGGTTAGAAGCTCAGCTTGGGGCCACTTTAGCGAGGCTTTCAATTTGAATTATTTTTTAACTAGTGTCCAGAGGATCTGAGCTCTACCTCTCTACCTCCAGGCCTCCGTGTACTTTCCTGTGCGCCGCATGACTGAAAACCAAATCTACCCGTGTCAAATGGGGGGTGGCTCACAAAGTCCCGGCCTCCATCCAGCCTTGCTTACTTGAATTTGCTTGTTATTGATGAAATGTTATGACTCATGGCACTTGCATGGTCGACTTTTGGGAGCTGCCAAATTGATCAAATGCTGTTTCTACGCCCCGGTCTGGCTCATTCCTGACAAATTACAGCCAGGCTTGTGTTACTCACACCAACACGAGCTAAAACAGGTCAATGGTAATCCAAGTGAAAGAAGTCATGAGCATAAACCTCAGTATCTATATTTCAGCTGTCTGAGAGGCAGATCGTCCAGACTATACAACATTATATCATTTAAACTATAAAATATCATGCTGGGCACAATGATTTGTCCAGTGTAGTTTCTCATGATGGAAGATCTATTTTCTGTGAGGCTCAAATTGAAAGACGGCTGTCTAGACTATCATTTTATACAGCACAAACCAATTCTACTGTAAAGTATAATGCAATTGGTTAGTAAGTTTCCTGGTCCTCTAAACCAGTACCGTAAAGGCTAAAGTTTGTCACTGCATGAAATAGAAAAGATGACATTTGGGTCCCGATGCCTATTAGTGACCCCTGGTCTACACTACTCAATATTATATTATTTAGACTATGCAATATCCTCCTGGAAATAGCCTGGTCCACTATGATTTCTCAGTTTATCCTGAGGAATTTGTCATGATGGATGACCTACTTTCTAATGTATTATTCACTGAGGCGCAGACGGAAAGACAAAATATCAAAAACATCATTTTATATAGCCCGCACCGGTAAACACATGCAGACACCACATCTGTGTGTAGTCAATTACCGACTGTCAAATCAAAGAAAGTATATTGCAATTGGTCCATGGGTCTCCTGGGAAACCAGAGCCGTAAAGGTGCTCATCGGTCATAGGTCTGGGACCGGATAGGACGGCTTCTGGGGTCCAGACCTGGATCGCGGTCCACCTATGAGTGACATCTAGACTATTCAACATTGTATGATTTAGACTTTACAATATCATCCTGGAAATACCCTGGTCCTGGACAGACACTGGGTGTCAGGAATGGAAATAAGTGTTAGGCACCATGATTTGTCAGCTTATCCAGAACAATTTCTCATGATGGAAGACCTATTTTCTCACCTATGATTATGTGAGGCACGGATTTACAGCAGTGAAATGAAATAGATTTAAAGTATAGTTGTATATATATAGCCCCAACTAATAAACACGTGAAGACACTTCCATTTGCCATGTAGCACTTTGGCCAAACTCCCTTCTACCACATGCGATTTCACCAGCGCATTGATTGGCGGTACCTCATCGCAGCGGAGTGGCCCCGGTCTCCTAAGCCATGATGAAAAGAATCTAGTCTCTAAATGGTCCAGCGAAGCAAACTCACCAGGTGAGATCAAGACAGCTTATTGTGCTCAGTGAGCGAGAGAGGGAACGACACAGGGAGACAGAGAAGTGAGGGGAGAGAGAGAGAGAGAGAGTGCTGCTATATCCATACCCTCTCCTGGGGAGTCCGTGTAATGAAAACAGGACACAGCAGAGTGGTTGGGACTGTGGGTGCTTTTCCCAGCGTTTCAGGAGACACTGTGTTGGAAATCTACCGCCGCACGTGAGCCGAATGAACAAAGAAGACCAGGCGGCGACTTTAACCGAGGCAGCCATGTGAAGGGAATGAGGGGGGAACATGGTTTGAAAAAGCAAGGAGTGAGAGCTGCTGTAACTTATCGCCTCAAATCTAGATTCAGAAGGAGGGAGGAGGGTGAGGGCGTGAGTGGGTTTGGAAATCATTGCATCACTTTTCTCCAGGGGGGGGGGGGGGGGAGGAGGAGACTGTGGTGCTAAAGTGGTACGAATGCATGTAGTGAGACGTGTGGACATCACACATCACACGTTCTTCTTAGAAATACAGCACACGTTCCCGATGTGGTAGAAAATGTGTTTTTCCTTCGAACATGTCATAATTTCAAGTAAGGGAACCGGAATTTTTCGTACTTAAATAATTCATGGGGTTAGCTCCACCAAGGATGTTATGTTTTCAGTCCTGTCCATTGGTTGGTTAGTTTGTCAGGAGCCTTACATTCAATTGGATCATGAATTCCATCAACAACTAAATAAGATATTACTAAAATATGCCACTTCTTCAAAGTAGCATATTATATTATATATTTCATTAATCAATTACTTGAAAATGTCCATCATAAGCTAAATGTTTAGCTTAGGAATGTCAAATTCTAACATGCTAACAAAATTGGGAAACATCAGCAACACTGTATTAGCTTTCGCATGGCACAGCTCCATTCTCTGTTTCATTGTTTCCTTTTCTCCGCTCATCCCCATACTCTCATCACCTTTATCTTCCTTCTCTCTCGCGCCTTGCATCACGTGTTATGAGAGCTTGGTATAAACAGGTTTCTATAACGAGAGCCGAGTCCGGACAGGGACAAACAGTGTGACAGAGGAGCCCACGAGGAAAGGGAGACTCTGCAGGAAGGATGCAGAGGGAAAGGTTACCGCTCTGGTGAGAGCAGACATCATCTACACAGCGCCTCGCTGCGCTTCTCCCTGCTCGTCATGTTCACACTGCCTTTGTGTGACGGAGTGTGTGCTGTTCTGGTGCATAGGCAGGATAATTGGAGTCATTTGTACAACCTATGCCGCTGCCCTTCCAGTCTGAATCAACATATGGGAGTGAATTCATTCCTCAAAAGGGTTACGAAGGGATTTTGGGCACAAGTCTCACGCTATTAATCCGGCAGCAGTGTAAAAATGTATAATGTGCATTTGAAAAACTCTACATGTATCCATCTGGATAAATTACCATGACATTGAGTCAAGCGTCTGGGGATGACAAAAGGTCAGCGTGATAGGAAGTATTTGCAGTGAAAAAAGGTGACATGGATTCTCCCAGGGGGCGCTGACACGACTGAGTGAAGGGTGCGTTTGCAAAAGAAAGGATTTTAATGGTGTGATGTGAGGAAGGTCATCAGGCCGTGATTGCCGAATGTCAGATCTCCATCGGAGTAAAAATCGCAGTCTTGTGAATATCTACACAAATAACCTTTGAGGCATACTCTCCACTGACCTGATACATGGGGAAATCACATTTAACGGCAGTCATACAGAACAAACACGTAGACTCCACCGCTAAACCTCGGATTATTCACACGTACATCTCAGTTTGCACCGTGGACAATCAAAATGATTTGCTCGTTCTCACCCGTGACTCTTTGCTGCAGTGTCTTTTCCCTATTAAGCCCTCTGGTGGTTTGACCAGCGGCCCAGTGGTTAGCACTGTCGCTTCACAGCAAGAGTTTGCATGCCCCCCACCCCCCACTCTGACTTCCAGAGACACGCAGATAGGGCTTATGTTGATTGGAGACTGTAGGACCACAGGAGTGAATGTGAAAGTAAATGATTGTTTGTCTCTACTGTCCGGAACATTCAGGCGAGGGGTCGTCTGGGCAGAACGGGACGTATAAATTCCTGAGGAACTTCTTTCCAAGTTGATGCCGGCGTCCTCTACGTGTCTTTTATATCCTGAGATATTTGTCTTCTTCCACTTTCACTACTTCATCAACACATCCAGTTGCTGTGAAATGTCCTGCTGTATTCTCACTTTGACAGTTTAACATAGAAAGTTCCAGAAAATATCTGCAGCAACTGACTTTGCATTCTCCGAAAAATGATCAGGAAGATGTTCGGACTTCACTGCATATCTGCAAGAAGGCTACATGTTGTCCCTGCCCTAAACTGGCGACCTGTCCAGGCTGGAAACCGCCTCTCCCCCAATATCTGCCGGGATCGGATCCTGCTGCAAGAAGTGGACGGCGGCGTCACAGACAGGATGTGAACTACATCAACAAATAGCGGATTTTTTGAAGGATGAAATTCGCATTCGTGTTTCATAAGACATTACGTACGGATATGAACCCTGGGTTTTGATGAGAGAAAGAAAGAGCGCTGCACTGAGCCTGCCGCGACTCCATTTAATTTAAAGTTTTTCCTTTATCAGGACAGACATCTCTGTAATCCAAAGCTGCCTCCTCTCTGATCCTCTGTGCCAGACTGAGAATACACCAACTAGGCTGCTGCAGCTGAGAATCTGCGGCGTCCCCCTGTGTGAAGTTTGTTTTCACCACTATCCAGCCGTCGCTTTATCGTCCCCGCGCTCACTTCATCTAAAAGGTGACATTTGACGCGACGTGCAGCAGCGCGGTTTGGGAACTATTTGGCGTTTTACAGCAGGTGTGCGCTGAATTGAGCAAATCAGGTAAGAAACAGCACGTCGTGAAACTGCTGGGCACTTAAAAACCTTTGCCATCCACTTAATTAAAAACAATACGATAAATTACAAGCAATGCTATCAAGAGTTGGGAGGGAGGGAGAAGAGGAAGTAACTGGAGGCAAGATAAATTATGACCTTATGTCGGAAAACATTTTAAAAGGGGGGGATATCATGGTGTGTGCATAAATTCAAGAGTGCAAGTGCTGATCTATCAATCATGCGCTGTTCCCTGAATGCAGCAGCGGTGGTGGTGGTGGGGGGGGGGCGTAGAACCAGCATACAGCCATATTTCACGCTATACTTCATGCTGTAAATACCACAAAAATGGAAATTTGTGCATGTATGTACAATTTGTAACATATGAGGTCTGACTCAGTGGAATAATAAAAGCACTGATGTCTGGTGACCTTTAGTGTCACAAGATATGAGAAGCAGAATGAGAAGAGAATAACGGTAAAGATGCCAGGTGGACCCATTTGTGACACCGCAGTGTGAAAAACAGCAGGAAATACGTATTTTCCTGCTGTTAATATGTATTTTTTTTTACTTTTTCCAACTCTTATCACTGTCTGCAGCCCCTGCATTTCACCAGCAGTACACACTGACAAATACCTTTTATAATCTGTAAACCAGCAGGCCCATTAGGAGCTTTTGGGCTTATTCACTTCATGTCGGACCAGTAGCTTCTCTACTGTAGAGACTTAGGCAGCGCTCCCAAATCCAGCCGTGTGATCAGTGATAATCCACCAAATATCTCAAATACTGTATCTGCGTGATTCCCAATCATATTAGAAATGCTCTCATACACAAGATGCTCCATTCAAGCTCATATGAGCAGTTCAGCTGAGGCATTGAGGGCAAAATAAAAGGAGTGAAAAAGAATTATATTCACATATATATATAAAAAGAAGGAGTTTTTAGAAGCGGCGCATGAAGTCTATTTACTCAATTTAAGGGAAACTAATGAGATTTTCACATAGGGGGTCAGTTTACAAGGAAATATCGGAAGCAACTTACTCAGACATGTGCACTTCTGAAAGCAATACCAATACTATACTCAAACATGATGAAAACTCTTGTTTTCCTCATAAAACATGCCAGCATTCCTCAATACCTCATATATTTGTGATGAAGATAATCTTTGCCCAAGTACAACACAGCATGCAGTTTTTAAATCTAAGTACTACTACAGGTTAGCTGTCAGAGGAACTTAAGTTTGATACTTAGCCCTGAAAACGCAAGGATCCAGGAGAAAATGAGGTCAGTGCAGTGTTTCATGGGTATTAAGAAAAAAAGTTTGTGTGTGTGTGTGTGTGTGTGTGTGTGTATGAACCGGGAATGCTGAATCCGTGGGACGATGAGAGTGATGGAGCGTTTACATGATTACATTACTCTGTTATTTGTCTATCCTGACGGCCATCCTTGTGCAACTTGTGTGTGCGTGTGTGTGTGTGTGTGTGCGACAGAGAGGGGTTGGCGGCGCACACCGGCAGCATACTGATTAGTTCCCAGCATGCACCGATCAAATTACACTACCTACTCTCTCCCTCTCTCTTTTTTTTTTTTTCCTCCGCTCTTCGCTTGTCTTTCAGTCAATCTCGCCGGTCGCCCCTCCTTCGCTCTGCCTCTCGCTCTGCAGATAAACAACCTGCTATTTCACTGAGTGATGCCTCTGACTGAACGCTGCCACAGTATTTGAATCCCTGATGACCTGCCTCGCCTCGTCAAGGAGAGCTATCAGCTGAAGCTTTAAATATGTCCCTTGTCAGACCTATAAATGCTTAAATATACACTTTAGTCCACGTATACTTGATACTCCCCCGCCCACCAGAAACTGATTTACTGCAAACCGGTATATCTATCATCTGTTTATATCAGGTGCTAAGGTTAAACAGACTTTATTCATGTGGAAATGTATGGATCAAATGTTAAATTAAATAAAAAATACTATTACAGTTAAATAACAGCCCTGACATGATGAAACACCGGGAAACATGCTCTCGTTATTTCTGGGTACCACTCAGGTATTTTCCTTCCATCTCGCTGATAAGAATGAAGCACCATAGCTGTTTTTTACTGCACTGTGTCCTCTTGTCATTTTTAAATTTAGGATCATAATGCAGTATTTCAAACGGCTGGAAACGGGCCCCTGCAGCAGTGTAAGACCCTCCTCTCTGCCTGAGGCTGCAGGTTTACATATATGATTCACGTCACTTAGACAAATTGACTCAGATCCTCGAGTTATAAATCAAAACTTTGAGAGAGTGGAGTAAAAAGTGCTAAACAGGGAGATGAGGTGATGAGACGCAGCCGAGCGAAGGTGTGAGGCAGCACTAGATTGAGCTAAATGCTAATATAAAGCTAAAATAGAGAATTATATTGTAGGCACAGCTCAGCCATTTGACAAAGATTCATACAGAGTTAGGAAAAACTCTCTTACTATAATTTACACAAATGAATACTCTTGTATTCATTTTTATTGACTTATTTATTTCATAGTTCATTGTATTTGTTGCATTTTATTCTATTGTTGTATATTGACTGTATTGGGAAGCACCTTGTATTTCAACTTTAATCATAAATTTGAATTGATTTTAACGCCACTGAGGCAATTCTAAGGAAAACTGCAAATTTGAATGATGTGACAGTTTATCATATTTATTCTTATCGGTTCCTCATTTTATTGATGCATTTCATTATTTGGTTGTGTCATTGTCAATTCCTACAGCTCTTCACTTTAGATTGTTAGTGTCACCCTGTTGTAACAGATGAAGCCAAGTGCTGCTTCTAAATGCAACGTAAATCTGCACCTCTCCACCACTGAAAAAAAAAAAAAAAGGTTCCCCTGAATTGAATTCATGGAAGAATGAACAAAATCTCCCATCCATCCACTAATGTTTGGGACACTGTAGTTTTAACAAAAGTGGACTGACAAAAGGTAAGAGGAGGAGGGACAGAGCAAGAGAGAGACTGATGAAAAGAAAGAAATATAAAGGGACAGAAACATTCAGAGTGCAAGAAGAAAGAGAATCCATAAAACATAGATTAAGCCTTCTAAACTGGTCTAACACAAAATCTCTACCGTCCGTTGTATTAACTCTGACATGCAGAGTGGAGGAGCCAGTCCGCTCCTGCACCGTAACCTGGAAGCTTGTGTGGAATTGGCACAGATGGTTGAAATGCTGCGGTGAATGCCGATTGACTCGGCGCTGGGTTTAGGTCAAACGCTTTCCAGAGGTGAGGCGCAGCAGGGTCGATTGACCCCGGGGTCGGCGGAGTGGAGACAGAGATGAGGTGGAGTGCAGACGCACGAGGAAAGTAAGTGGGCTCAGCTGTTTCTCGTGGCCTGACTGTGGAGATTTTGAGAAATGGAGCGAGATGGAAAGATTATGGGTCAACTCTGGGTTTAATTGCATTTGGGCTGCAACGAATCATCATTTACTAAACTCTCGATAGTTGATTAAGGCCCTGTCTACACTGATGCAGATATTTTTGGAATGGAATTTCAATCCGGACGAAAAAACAGAAACGACTACAAATGCTCAAACGAGAATTCCGGGCCAGTACGTGGTGATGAAGTCTTTATCAACGCTGTGGTCCAAGTAATATCTGTTGAGGACGTCTGCGAATGGTGGTGACGCAAAATTTAGCTGCAACTTGTAATTCGACCAAACGTGGAGAAACCGCCATTTCCGTTCTTGTTTCTGGTGCATGCTCGTTACACAAAACTGCAAACACACTGTAATGTGTTTGTTAAAAAATCTCTGTGATGAGAGGCTCATGCTAAATAAGTGTGGACAGGGCGTACAAATAAAATAAAGCATGGAAAACAGCTAGTCCTCACACTTATGAAGCTGTAACCGGAAAACGTTCAGCAATTTTACTTTATTTTTTACCGTACTCATTAAAAGTTATTATATTTCTTTCAGTATAGTGTTAGTACAAAGCACATGACTGTAGATACAAATAAAATCCTCCCAATATCCCAATGCTTAAACTCAAATAAAAAAAAATTATGAAGATGACAATAAAAACAAACATTCTGTAACAGCACTGTTACTTGTCGACAGGATTCAAACCTTTGACGATACCAAAAGAACAACGGGCACGGTGACGCCCTGAGCTGCATTGCCGTACGGCCGAGTGGGGGGGGGGGGGGGGGTTAATCTGAGGCTGGGTAGCGAGGCAGTAATGCCAGGGCTCATGGGGAATTACTAGGGAGATTTGGAGGAAATCTGCTGGCAGCAATTTCCCTGTCGCTTTTATTAGCCTAGATGTGCAATTTGCTGCTGGCTGCTTCAATATGACAGGCTGCGTCTTGCTTGTTTTCCCCCCCCCGCCCCTTCCCTTCCACCACACACAGGCACACGCACACGCACACACACACACACACACACACACACACACACACACACACACACACACTCACACGCACACACAAGCTAAGTGGTGAATTATTTACTGGGATGCACACGGGAAGAAACTGTGTGTTTGTTATGTAATACATTAATGTGCTACTGCCCCACAGGACAATTCCTCATTTGAGCAAAGGTCTCAGGTCGTCTGCTGGGATTAAGCGTCTTGCTCAAGGGTACGTAAGTCGTGTGGTCACAAAAAAAACAAAAACGGTTTCCCCTGCTTTGTTTTTAGGGCCAACCTGCTGCCACACGACACAGCTTCTCTGCCCGTGCGTGTGGTGAAAAAAACCGTATCTGCACAGCACATATCACCCCTGGGGATGAATGCACACAAAGCCACATGCTTTACATGCACCTAAACACATATTGTGTGCCTTCCTTTCACACACACAGTGTCAGTCCAGGCCCACGGGCTCTGTGCTGCTTAGTATGTAAAGGATGATGAGGTGACTGACACCGAGTGTGAAGAGAAGAGCACCGACGAAAGCTAATTGTGGACATCACGGTCAAATCGGGGTCCCAAAGCTGCAGGTTGGCAGGATTCTACAAAATCCCGAATATCACCTGCATTGGCTTCTTATTACGAAGGAAAGCAACGCTGCGAGGAGCAACTGCAGGGAGGCCGAGAATAACGTGCAGGAGCCGCGCCAAGACCAGTGGGAATGGAGGAGAGAGGAGAGAGGAGTCGCAGCTTATGGCATCACCACATTTCAATCAACAGGGGCTGTGGTTTCTGAGCCTCAGTTGGAGTCAGAGTGAGTAAGTGCGGAAAGAACAGTTAAAACTCTTCTCATGACAGTTATATACGTAGATTCTTGATTCACACACATTCAAAGTCTACAAAATCTTTGCGGACTTGACGTTTACTGTCGTGTAAGTTATTTTAGTTATTTCTTGAAAACTGCTGTATCGCCGGAGACTGTAGCTTATGAGCATCATCTTATGTTCAATATCATGTCCAGTCTTACAACTAATGTGCAAAACTGAAATGTGTAATTTTTCCTTGAAGTAAGCTGGCACAAGGCTTTCCTTCAGCGTTAATAATCTCATTTTGATTTGTTATTGTTTCTGATTATTTTATATTTCTACATAACATGTCTTATGGTATATATGTATCACCGACCCTGAACTTATGGATATTACTGTTACCAATGAAGCTTCAATAAAAAAATTACAGACAGCAATTCGAAGGACTGATGCTTATTAAATGGGGTATCAAATATTCAAAAGCAGGGTATTGCAATACCTTTTGAGTATTTGTATGTTAATGCATATCACATATTACATATTACAGTGTCAAATCCCATTCTATGTAGTTGTTTCCTCTTCCATCCTGTCCTGTCAGACTTGCCCTGTCCCGCCTTGTCCCATCACGTTCATGGCATGGCAGACACATACTTATAACATGTCAGACAACATGAGAGTGTCTCCCCTGTCCCTTCATCAGTGTATGATCATATTTTTGTTGCTATGTGTCACGCACTGTATCTTGGCACCAGCACAGGACTGTCAGCACAGTATTTGTGCCGGGGATCGAACCATCAACCTTCTGGTTACTGGACGACCCTCCAGAGCCACAGTTTCCAATTAGCGTTCACTTTCCAACACAAATCTAATGTTGGTTTCTGTGCACATACAAAACTGCTGCTGCTGGAAAGGAAAGAAGCAACAGAGTGCAGGTCCATGTGTGGCTCCGCGATAGCGTCAAACTGCTGGGCCAAAAATATGCGGCCCCCAGCATCGAACCCACGGGGACGAGTGTCAGGCCTCGGTCCAGCAGCTCTGGAACCGACTTCTTGACGGGACCTCTCCGACATCTCTGTGTGTTTGTGCGGCTGCTCTCGCAATTCACGTGTTTTACCCAAGACTAATCATCAACGACTCTCTGCTGCTCTGTCGGGATCCGTTTAGTGCAACCTCACATCTTTGGCAGCACACATTCAACAAGCAACTTGTGTAAATTAGAGGGAACCAATTAAGAGAGCAACGGGTGGGGAACAATCAAAGCCAGCGTGTCAAACCCATCTTCAAGGCCTAATTGGAAACATAAGCATATCTTAAATAACTCAAACGTTATTTGTTTATTTTTTTGTGTGCGTGGGAAGACAAACCTGCCGTAATCACAGCGGAGGACGTTTTCAGCAGAGGTTGCTGAGAGGATGTTTCGTGCGGGGATGAGTTTCGTATTTTTGGAGTAGATTTAACAAACCGGTGCCTGCTTGTGCACATTTTGAGGACAAGCTGGATTCCAATACACCAAAATATACACACCTATGATCTTTTCCTTCTCTGCACCTTTTCTCTGTGGACGAGGCAAACTGAAAAATCACATGGTGCTTTTTCTCTGTGAGCCAGAAAGATTGATTTTGTTCTCAAGCTTATTTTTCCACCGGAGAAATCCTGCAGTAAAAGTCGTCATTCAGCATCATTAAAATTATAGATAGATAGTAACGGCAATATGCAAAAACAAATGGACAATCAAAAAGCAAGATGTGGCATAAAGTTATGAACAAAGAAGCCCCATCAATACATCTGCAATGAGCCAACAGACCCCTCAAATTAAATCAAGCTGCACCAAATTTAACAAAACTCGTCGATATCAGTCCTATAATCGGATTATTTTCATCAAGATCCCTTAAATATACTCTTGGAAATAAGTAAAAAAAAGCCCTGATGTTACAAATAAGGGATCCACACCAAAATGTATCAGGTTCTTGGGTTTCATGGTAATCCGTCAATACTTTTAGCATCCTCTCCTCCTTGGTGGAGGTAAAGAAATACAATCCAAAGACACAATCTACTCTAGCCACAATTATATTTCCAGGACTGTTAATCGTAAAAAAAAAATAAAGTACATATACTGGATTACATCTATCTATAAACATAAATTAAGATTTTCATTTAAAGTGTGATATTTTGTTGTAATGTACCATTTGATACAGAAAAAAACATTCGTGGTGAAACACATTTTCCCCATTTTCAGTCAGGCTGATTCATGTATTAATTCTCCCCTGGTGGTGTTTTCTATTCTGAGGTGAAAACAGCCTGTCTTGACTTTTTTTTTGGTCAAAGTCTTGGAAAATGTGGTGAATCACAGAAAGGTGCGGTACCTGGAGGGACAGAACTAATGAAGCAGGTAATGAATGAACCTGCCTCCTAAAACATCTTAACACAGCTGGAGCATAATGGACCGGAAAAATACAATTTTAAAGTCACTTATCAGCGTCTCACCCGCGGATGTCGTTGGCATAAATAGCAGAAACTATTGATGTACAACTCATTATAAACAAAGGCAAATAACTCAGGAATAAAAAATAATTAAATAAAAGTGACAGTGGATTATCATGTTGTCATCCACAAACCTGAATGGTTTTAATCTGTCACTTCTACACATAGAGATTATAGGGATTTTATTATATTGATAGAAGAATTGATATTAACTCTTTAAACTGAGAGAAGTTAGTTTAAAGTCACTTATTTAAACACTATGATTAGAAAAAGAGGTAGAATTCCCATTTAGAAAATTACATAAACTTATTTCTTGCTCTACTGAATGTAAAACTATGTAAATTAAAGGGATACTACCATTTTTTGGGAGGCAGACAAAATAGTGGATTATACAGAAGGTAAACTCGGATCGGATCGTACACTTCGCATCGTCCAACTTGATAGTGGCCTTGGGACATACAATTTTTTATACAACTGCCAATAAGTACTTTCCAATACTTCCCAGTACTACAATCACACAATACATCCGTCTGCATATATATTGTTTTATGTGCAAGGGACAATTTACACTCTGAGTGGCCATCAGAGAAAAGAAACCACTGCGATTCATCACTGGTGAAATAGAGTGGCAGGTGGCCTCCCCCATTAGCCCGGTCCCGTTGTCCTCTGGTATCCCGCCCCCCCCCCGGCCCGATCTGGCTCACCCCTCTGCTCCCCTGTCTGGCCCTTGTTACGCCCCATCAACCTGCAGAGCCCGGGATATGTGCATGTGTGTGCATAGCTGCGGACCTTGAGGGTGTCCCCGCCTCCATCAGCGCAGCCCCCGCTGAGGGTGACACCTGCAAATAACTGTTTAATAGCTGAGTAATGTCTCTGGCCTCCTCCCCAGCTGTGCAGGGGCAGCCTTGTGGGCCATGAGGCAATTGAAAAGCCTTTGCGCTCTTTAATGTACACACGTGGACATGTCCATAAACACACATGTACTCCGACTGTATGTATTTCAAAGGACATACTCACACACACACACTGATGTGAGCTGATAAAACCGTCAGGAGGCTGTAAAGCGGCGGCACAAGTGCCAGCAGACAGCCGATGAGTGTGCTTAGACATCATATATCTGTATACACCACCTGCTCCTGATGCTCGTGTTTTTCTTTCCATCACAGGTATGTGTGAAAATCTCTCTTTTTACAAATTTGTGGTGTATGAATATTAGAGGAAAATACTCTGCTTGTGAATATTGATTCTGCTATCTGATGGAATATTCCTATTCTAAGAGCCGGCTGATTATCCACCCAAAAAGTCATCTGTACACCCATTCAAAAAGATGCCGGAGAGGATAAATGTTTAAGTATGAAATTATAGATATTCAGCGCTAAATTGGCCACAGAGGCACACAAGGCTGAAGAGGAGGTTCAGGTTCTGTTTACTTGCATGGCTGCATCTGTGTCTCTAATCCAATGAAGCCAAATTCATAAATGAGCATTTATCCCTTATCCTGCGTATGTGGCATATAATTTATCTACGAGAACGCAAAGTTTAAATTGCCCTCTCCGGCCGCATGTGGAACTTTGTTGGAGAATTTCCACTTTGTCCTGACAGACGGACCAAAACGAAGAGATACCTGGACGCCAAACATCCCCCGGAGAAATGGGAAATAAGTGGAGATGTTAGAGAGAAGCTGCCAGGAGGCTGAAACTGAACCGCTAGGTTATTAAATCTATAAAAACACCTAATAGCTGGAACAAGACGGCAACATTTCGGAGACAGCTCTACATCTCTCGAGGGATAAAGATGATACAAATAATGCTCAAAATGATTAATTCCACAAGTTATCCTGCGAGGTTCATGTATTTCAATAAATGTAATTTATTTTTGCTTACCGGAGAAAATCTGATGGTTGAATTGATACCACTTTAATTTCTTTTGGGCATTTTAATAACAAAATATGGAATTGATAGTGAAGGTGGGAGCAGGCGATTGACAGGAAATGTTCCAGCTGGCTGAGAGTCAATAGGGACTCTCTGCTCGGGGCATCTGTACGCCCACGTGGTACACGTCAGGTCACCTCGACGCATTTAAAACCAACACGAAATACCCACCAAGATAAGTTTTAAAAACACACATTTGCAGATTGAAGCATTGCACACTGCAGAGGCTCCAAGGGGATTCACTTGACTTGATAAAAATAAGCATGTGACTCATCCCACTGTATGCAGGATAATAGGAATGGGCTCTGAATAATTTGTGCATTCCGAGGCAGTTACACAGATATCAGCATATAGACTGAGGAGGCAGAACGCCGGGTTCACCCATCTTATGCTTTTCACATTAAGAATATCCATCTTGTAGCATAATTAATGACAGATGGATGAGGGGGTCAGCAGATGCACCCACTTAGCATTAAAACCACCACTGCACCACTTGATCCTGGCGTTCTTGTAACGTTAAAACCTTCCCGAGGACAGAAACGAGACTGGCAGCGGTGAATAATGGCGGCGAGGTGAGAGGGGGGGCGAGATAACGTTCCGGCCACGCTAATAAGTGAAGGGAGAAGGAATAAATTGTAAACGAAGATGAGGGATGAAACCGCTCTGATAGCTAATCCCAAAATCTTGACATTTCCAGCGAGTGATTACTCTGTATTTTCTGCAAGCTGCGGGTTCCTTCCAAACATCGGGGAGGGAAGCAAAAAGACAGACAGAGCAGCAGCGAGGGAGCTGCTTTACATCTGTGGCTGTCAGCCGTGGGAGCTGAGTGGCATTCATCCTCCACTCTTCTTTCAGCAGCCTGGTCAGTAAATCACGTTCTCTCTCTCCCTCTCTTTTTTTTTTTTTGCCTTCCCTGCCTTCTGCTGAGGTCAGCTCTGAGCGGTCCAGACGCGAAGGAGGAGGCATCCATCACCTTTTTATACGTCCAAAGCCTCGGCTGCTTAATGCAGCCTGAGATAGTGCAAAAGACAATCCAATCAGCCAGCTGAGATTCAGCCCTGCCACATTCCTGTGATTCGGCTATTTTCGGACTGAAAAGTGCGGAGAGCTGCAGAAAGGATGAACAGATTCAGGGACAAAAATCTGCCGCGGCGTACAGTGAGCGCTGATACATTTGGGAGAGAAGCAGGTAAGTGTGGGGAACTTAAACACAATGTTTGTCGAGAGGAAGTAATTTCCCAGGAGGCCGTTCTTTAAAGACACAGCGATTCAACATAAGCAGAAAATTGATGAGCACTCTCATCATGTCATGGTAAAGAATTCCCCTGAACGTTAGGCTGGAACTGGAACAAGATAAATCTGGGGCCATTTTCTGGAAACAGCCTCTCGAGACTAATAAGACATTCTCAGAAAGAGAATTAATTCCCACTGCATTGTCCCCTCATTGTCCATTGCTTCAGATGTGTGTGCATTGTCAAAACAGGAAGCGAAGGACACACTACAAACAGATTATGCCGACTGGAGACAATGGCGGGCAGCTGATATTGCACCCTCGTGCAGAAAAGAGGCTATTAACCTCAGTTTGAATGCCAGGAAAACCACAGATAATCTGCTGCGTCACCAATTTTAAACCCTCAAATCCTCAGCTAGTCCACGGCTACCTAAACTCTGTTTGGATCGTATGAAACAGGGCAGGGGCAGCAGCTCCACACTGATCCCACAGATAAGGACAAGGTTTTGTAGGATAAACTGGTCCAAGAACTGCTGTTACAAGGCAGCCCCTCAACCCCTGCTCTAAACGCTTCCTGTATTACCAGGCCATAAGGTAGTTGCCAAGGAAACCTCTCGCTGGTTAGGTGATACCAGTGGTGCACGTCCCTTCAAAGCCGTTTTTATGACTGTCAACCAAACCTCTTCCACATAAAACGGTCAAAATGAATCAATTTCTATTTTCTCTCACTATTTAAATAACAGCAAAAACATGTGCACACTGAGACAGGAAAGACACTTACACAGAAATTGATTGGACACAACCATGACGCCAAACAACAACTTGATTAAACTATGAGTAATGAGGAATGGAGCAAATACAAGTTTAAGAGAGCGTATGATGGTAAAATACCAACAAACTGCTCCGCTGCTTCTCAGGTTTTCACTTTTGTTGTTAAAACGTCCATTCGGAAAATGAATTGTGCAATTGGTTATTGTTCTTTCCATAATATTGGTATCATTACAAAAAGCTGAAATGCCTTGTAAACATCTCTATTCAGCAACCACTCAAATTTGGTCATAATTGTTGGAGTTCCATCAATTTTGTTGTCGTTTTTATATCAGCACTGACGTTACCTGCACCCATTGTGTTCCTCAGTGTAACAGCTCTACCTGATGGTGTTATGTGGAAAACTGCCATTAATTTTCTTTTGTAGTTGGTAGGAAACATTCAAAAGGATGAAAAGAAAAGTATTTACCGTCTAAGTTGTCTAAGACCACACCTGACTGCTGCTCTTCTCACTGTATCACCATCCATTCATCAACTCTGCCTGTCGCAGTCGAGAGGCTCCGAACACAAATCAACACAGAGCAAAACAGATGTGATGGTCATGGAGACAGTTGCGTGCATTTTGTTTGTGTTCTGCTGCAAGGACACATTAGGATTCAAATCATGCCGGCCTCCAATCTTGATAAATGGAAAGAGTCTGCAAAAAAAACTTCCCTAAATGGCCCTCTGGCATGGCCGGGGAATAAATTGAGCTAATCAAGGGTGGCCTCACAATCACTGCATCCACAAAGTAATCAAAGAGTTGAAAAGGAAAACACAGCGTGCATGTAGATGTAGGAGTGTGTGTGTGTGTGTGTGTGTGTGTGTGTGTGTGTGTGTGTGTGTGTGTGTGTGTGTCAGAGTCAGTTTCAAGATATCTCCTTGTCTGGGCACTAAAAGCCACTTTGGAGCATTGTGGCCATAATTGGCAGTTTTCCTCCATTAATTGTATATGTGCGTTGTCACGTCATATGCAAAAGCCCTTCTTTCACAGCTGTGTGGACGCAGTGAGCACGGTGCCAAGTGTCTCCATTAATAACCACCTCATTCAGCTGACAGGCCGCTCGGGGCGACCCTCGAGAAATGTAGATGTACGCAGCCACGGCGAAGATTCATGATAAACGAAATGTTGACACGCAATAAAAATGAGCTCTTCTGCTCAAATGGCTTCTTTATGTCAGGATCCAAACCTCAGTGGACGCAAACAAATGACTGAGAGAGGGATGACTTTGCAAAGTCCCAGTTAGCTTAACCCTCCTCCTTCCCCATACAGTTTTGTTCTGTTCAAAATGAAACAAGGCCAAATAACAATCTGGTCCTCTGGGCCTGATGGCCATGGAATAAATCCTGGGATTTGGGCAAAACACTGCACCTGCTTTCCTTGCTAATGGGCAAACTCGCACTCCCTCCAAAAAAGTGTTTCCTGAAGCCAATTTAGTCACTGGCGAGGATATTCTCAGAGGTGGCAATCGTAGTAAACAGTGTGTGTGTGTGTGTTTCTTTGACCGTTCCCCCTGCGGAGACAGACTGAGGCGTGATGGATAACCACTTGGCCAAGCTGCTGTTTCTTTTCCAGGAGTCTGGGTCCAGTCCCAGGGGTTTTGCTGCATAAAACTAGGTTGGAAAAGCAGATTCTACACAAATTCAACTTGATCATCTCAAACATTTCGAGCTCACGGCTCTGAATGGCACTTTATTTCTCGGGACAGATGTTCTGCGTGTGCGTTATCTGCAGGCAAAGACTAACTTTTAACATTTTGGCAGCTCCTCCTGCTGTTTAAATGCCACATATTAACTTTGTCTGATTGTCTATTTATTTATGCTCATTCCCTCAAAACACGGTCTTTTGAGGGAATATTAAGGAGCAACAGCCTGAAGCTAAAACATTCTGCAAAGGTGAAACATGTTTAAATACACATGAGGACATATTAAAACTGCAAAACTGCATTTTACACGTTACCAGTGCTTGGGTATGATTTCTTAAAGGTGAAGCACTACACCGTCACACTAACACATTTCAGCGCCTTCACCAATAATGTTAAACATCAACTAAATGTGTAAGTCACCTTCTCATCTGTCATCAAGAATGTCGACTGAACCAACAGGCAGTGCTCAGCTGCAGCCACATGAAAATATATGACATTGAAATCCGACGAGGGAAAACTCACAGAAAAACTAAACTGAATCGTACTGTCTAAAGGAAGGACGAATGCAAATATAAAATTTGAAATGGAAAGTATGTTTCAGCATCAACCTCCATCAAAGTCCCCCCCCCCCGAAAAGGCAAAAACGTGTGTTAAAGTTCTTTTTCAAATGCTGTTAAACTTTGTGACTTGGGATTTCTGTGCAGCCAAAGGGCCCGAATAGTTGGACTCACATCAGGATCCTGTGAGACACAAAAGACAAGTGTACGCAGGTAGCACCAAAACTGCCCTTCTGCCTTTTCATGCTACCCAGAGCGACCTAAGTGCTGCAGCTGGAGCTGGTGAGCAGAACACTGGTGTAATAGCTCAATGATGGGACCATTACTAGGGTTTCACAGAGAGGGGCCTTTCCAAAAAGCAATGGGCCACAATCCCTCTGTTTGTACCAAGTCCGTGTCAGAGCTGAAACAACTCTGCTGTGGCCTCTCTGTCTCTGTGAAGTGCTCTCATAAGAGGCCTGCTGAGAGAGGGTAGGTGAATTAGGAAATGAATTACACCGAGAGTGGACCCCGTTGAGACCTGCATGGTATCAACATCCGTCCTGAGTGATCAAATCTCAAGTGGTCAACACACCTAAATGCATCCTGCGATCAAACCCCATTGAGAGGTGGTCTGGGACACGAACCTGCCACAGTTTCACAACAAACCCAAGATGATACTGATACTTCACCGACATGCACAAAACAACATTATTTGGTCTTCGTGAACAGAAACACTTTCAAACAGTGACCACTTGTGATTGGATTTCTCAGAATGCATGTTTGTATCAGGTCTGAACAGGGGTCTTGCTGTCCTTTTTCAGATCTTCCCTCAAATGTTTGATGTATTCCCAAATACAGCTGAATAATTTGGTGTGCCTGTCTGCTCAGGACGTATTAGTTGCGAGCAATGAATCCTAGGATAGCCTGGCCGGAGAAAGATGCACCTGTCGGAACCTTCATGTTCCTGGAATGAAAGGACATAGTTAGGGAAGTCGTCGAAATGGCCTGTGACCTCAGAAACTATAATTTCCTTTGTTTGCATGACTCAGACTTTGGTTTACTTTGAAAAGACTGGACAGTGATCAGAGTTGCACACACACACACAAACACACACACACACACACCTGTGACTCGGTGACCACGTTCGATTGTTTGTATTCCTCCCTCCCTTCCCGTCATCCCTTCTCCTCCGACATTCGCTGCATCTTATCTCTATCGACCCATGCCTCCTCTGCTCACACGCTGCTGCCTCCCCTGTTAGGAGGCGGGGCTGCTCTGAGTGAACGGGCCCTTCCCCTGTGCGCCGCTGATAGAGCCCTAATCTGAAGGCCGATGCTCAGGAAGAGGCTGATTAAAGGGGACTGATGAGAAAGAAGCAGGGCCTTATCACGTCCAGTGAAAGCATCTCAACTCTCCGGGCTAATTGGCCGGGGAGCAGGCGGCCAGCTGCTGGGCAGAGATTGGGTCACCTGATGGCTCGCCTTTCACACTGTCGCCGGGTGTACTTTTAAACACTCTCTCCCCAGAGTTTGCTCCGGTTTAATCAACTCGACCTTGTGATCCGGAGAGCTTTCTCATAACGTGCGCGGGCAAATGCCCCCGCCCCCGCCCCCTCCCCCACAAACACGGGGAGAACCAGGTGTAGCCTGATGAATCTTTGAAAGCCCAGCTCAAAGAGGGTTGGGGGAGATAGAGGTCCCGGAGCTACAACACGAGGAAAAAGGATTAATTGAGCTTAACAATAGGGGCCAGTAAATCACTCATGGGATCTCAGACACAAATGCCTTGTTTACACAGGAACATTTACCCATGACACTCCCTTGATATTTGCACAGAATAGCCGAGATAATTTACGCGCAAGAATGTGTCCAAACCTTCATGACAGTGTGCGTTTGGACATGAACTGGGGCAAGAAATTAATTATCTTTTTTTGTTGTTGTTGTTGTTGTTGTTGTTCGCCAAGCTGAGCCCTGTGTCTGGCATCCTCGACAAAAAAACTCGGCACAGAGAAATAATGCAATGCATGTCTTCGCTGAGATACAGTACGAGACAAGATAAGAATGCAACAGTGATTTATCTTCTTTTCATATATGGTCTGCATGTTCCTTACAGTTTAATGTATCGTCTGCAAAACCTGAAGGAAATCCGCTTATGAAAGTTTTTTCCTTGGCTGCAGACGAAAGGTTAAATTTGCACAAGTTCAGTTTAAATAACATGTAGCACGACATGACTAATATGTTATGTTAATTGGACTCTCCTGTTTCTTTAATCTATGTAAATTTCACTGCGATATGTGGAGGGACAGGGAGAATATTTCCTGCAATCTCTCCAACCCCTTGTACTTTACATTGTTACTTTCTGGCAGCTCATGTATAATTAGGCCTGAAGAGGAGCGTTTCGGACAAGAAATGAAATAGCTTAAACCTCAAATGAGGCGAGGAGCTCTGCTCTACATGCGACCAGTACAAGATGTCTGTTGGATGAATCCCAGCCCCTTGTCATCGCCCCCCCCCCACCCCCTGCGAACTGCTGCATTAGCATAAAACTCTTGTCAGACAGCGAGTAGCTTCCAGCTGAGGTGCAACTGGAGAAAGAGGAAGACAAAAAGAAGTGGAAAGGAGTAAAGTTTGACTAGCTTTGGGTTCGAGAAAAAATCAATAAATAAATTCCTTTATATGTGAAGCCCCTTAAAGCGTACCAAGTTCAAGCCCATCTCAATATGCGCTCTTCAGCAAATATAATACCTGTGACATTAAAATAAAGCTGTGCGGTAGCGTCCCTCATCATCAACAGGGCAAGGCAACACTGACAAAGAAAAATTGACTGCAAGTGCTCTTCAGATCTGCATGACACTCCTAAGTGCAACTTCAGCCCAGAATAATAATAATAACAGTCTTGACTGGAGGGCTGAGGCTTTGTGCCACCAGAGGCGAAATAAAAGCACTTGTCAGGCGTTCCACAAAACAATGAGATTTGGGAAAGATGGTGCATCATTACAAGACAACATCCAAGGAACAAAACCACATGTGTAAGGGTGCCTCATGCAGTAAGTATAATGATTGGAAAAAAAGGTGTTCTGCATGATAATTGCTGAGGCAGGAACCTGGCTGATAGCTGGTGACTAAAAAAAATAATAAGACACGGGAATCTATGTACTGTACTGTACTGTAAGCACGGAGGCACTCAGTGTTCACCAGGAGGCTCAGCCCTCCTCTCTTCCACATCATGGATGGAACGGTGCATCATTACTCAGTGTGCCGGCCTGCAGAGCGTCCTTAATGGAGAGGATAATATAGAGAAAAGCATCACCTGAAAGGCAGCACACTGACTCATTACCTGCCATGTGCTTGTTCATAAATCGACACACGTACATGTTTTTTTCCCTCGTAAACCATCAATACTGAGATTTTTTTTCCAATCTGCTTTCAATTATTTCTGATGAACATATTCAAAAGCAGCTTCAATTAAAGAGCGCCTGCAATACCATTGAATCCTTTAAAGCCCTGCAGCTTTAGTTGAGGTGACACAGACGCTAAAATGTCTCTGTGAAATTGCGAGTTTTCAAGTTTTTTTGTGCCCTGAGGTTCCTGCTGAATTACAACTTTCATCTTCCAAATTTCGACTGGTGCCTGTTGTCACAAGTACAACTGACACCAAAGTAGATAATGGATGACAAGGAGTTTCAATGGGATGCGGGGTTGCAGTATATCTTGAAGGCGTAAAGAAATATTTCAAAAGTCTGTCGACGAAGTGCTAAAATAAAAACACTCACTGATCACTTTACCAGAAACATCCATCTATCAGCATGCAGCCCAGCTTATCCTTCGAAGGTTGCAGCCATTTATTAGGAACACAACGCTAATATTGGACAGTTTCTTCTTCTGCTGGAAACATTTCTCCTTAAGCACCTGCATCCAAAATTCAGATCGACAGACGATCACTGAACAGGGCATTATCCAGCAGGGAATATCCATTAGAAGATGTCATGTCATCTCGACCCTGTCTGACTTCTCTCCTCATCAAGGCGTTTCCATCTGCAGAACCGCCGCTCACTTGATTTACTTCTGTTTTTCCTTTCCATCCTGAGTAAACTATCGGTTTCAGAAAATACACCAACCAGCTCGTCTGGCACCAAAAGTCACTGAGATCGTGCAGAAGTGAACATTAAGTGAAGCTCCTGACCTTTATCCAGATGATTTAATGCATTGCTCTTCTGACACATAACTGGCTGAAGGTGCACAGGTGTCCCTGGTACAGAGTGACTGTAAATTCCGCCTGTACTTGCGAAACCTTACTTTTTTTGTGCCATTTTTCAAGTAATTTTTATTTCAATTAGTTGTTTTTCTTATGATATCTGCATTTTGGTTTCCTCTACCTCGTTTGATTCTCCAACATGAAAACACAGAGTAGCAACTGCCTCTGCATTTAAGAAGTCTGGAGATTCCCAGCAGCATGTGAATGCACCACAGCAGAAAATACAACCCCCCCCCCCCAAAAAAAACACAAAACCATTAAGTAACAAAAACAGAAGATATTAATGCTTGTTAAGAGGATTTACCAAAAAATATAAACCTGCAGACCACCAAGCCAGAAAGAGCAAGATGACAACGTGACCAATCCCACTGTCCGACTCTTCGCCAACGACACTGTGACACACCGGTGCTGCCCGTTAAATGATGGTTCTTACAACAGAGGGAGAAGAAGAACTGGCCCCGGTCAAAACCGCGTGTTCTGTGTTTTGCGAGACGAGCGGAGACAAGCAGCGGGAATTACAGGGGCAGAGACACTGAGAGAGGCAGACATTAAGAATTAGTGGTACACAGAGGCTGAGCGAGACAGAAAGAAAGAGAGAGAGACAGGGGCTTTGCATGGTGTAAATCAGCGGGCCTGGAGCGTGGTGCCAGGCCTGCCAAGCAGCTGTTTGGTATGCACTGTGTAAAGCCTGTTCTCTATCGGAGCTGACATCCCGGGCAGAGGAATTATGATGAGAGATGATTGTATCATGACTGTAATTGTAAATGTAAATCCTGCAGCGCGGCCACCCTCTTTTTGTGCATAACGATGAGTTGCCCAAACAAAATTTACATTCCACTTCATATCGTGCGGTGACTGCATTACTTTGACAAACAATAACCATTGACAAATGAATAACATAAAAGGAGATGATTAACTCCAGAAAAGCAATCTGGGAAGATAATTTACACGGCGCTCACATGCTGAAGCTTCCCCAGGCGGCACTTGTTTTCCCCCGTGTACGTACTGTATCTGTACGGCTCGGGCAGCGGAGATTTATACTGTGCATAGCAAGTGAGCGTGGATAGCCACAGATTCACTTGTCTTTGTCATTAGAGCGCTTCGTGCTTCAGCCTTAAATTAAACAAGTTCCTTTGTTTCGCCGGGAAAACTTCCTCGAACTTTCAGCGTGGCTAAAAAGAGTGTGATGGAACGGCAGCTGATTCCTCCCATTATCCCAAAAACCCAACAAATATGTGCCTCTGTAATTAGAGCATGTGTAATCACTGGTCTATGGTGATTATACACATACGCAGACAGAATAGAAGGTATGGTCTGCTGCCTTCTAGGACTCCAGAGGCATCCATCTTATGCGGGCAAGGAAACCCAGCGCCTGCAATCAGCATACACAAATAGCCTCGTGATTCTGCTCATCTTTCATTCGTCAAAGAGGTAAACGAGCAAACAAAGTTGGCTCAAGTTATCTGAATTAAAGAAGCTAATTGATCCCTTTCTCTTTATATTGCTCCTCCTGTCACTGGAGGGAGTCAAGTCGCGCCACGAAATTTCAAGGGTCCCGCTAATTTAAAAAAAGTTCTCACCCTCCTCTGATGATACAGTGTCTAGATAGAGGAGTCTTCTGTCTGTTGTGAGGTTTTCAACTTGACACCTACTTCTAAAATGAATCAATCAATCACATGTTATTTGTATAGCCCATTTTCTCAAATTACAATTTGTGTCATAGGGCTTAACGAGGTGCAACATCCTCTGTTCTTAACCCTCAACAAGTAAATCCATCTGATGTGCATGGAGTTTCATCCATGTTGCTCAAAGATCTGAAACTTCTGAAAATGCCAGCAAGCACATTTCTTTCTCAAAACAATGTCCCACTGTTAACACATTTCATACAAATTGTAAAAATATGATTTTCTTTTCCCATTACTATTCAATTACATATTCATTTGTTGTCTTTGATTTTAGACTTTGTATTTTATTATTTACGATCTTGACTTTAAATTATTTTGTATCATTTTACTTGATGCATTTGATGTTTTGTTTTCTTGTCCACCAGGGTTTTGACTATCTGCTGCTGTAACATGTGAGTTTCCACGATCATCTTATCGTATCGTCTAAAAAAAGATAGTTCAGACTTAGCTAAGTAACTAACAATCAGGCTAATTACACGATGCTACTATACTAAAAAGTCCTATGCTATATTTGCAACTGTTCTTAGCCAGTTGAGTTGAAACTTCAAGTCTGACTGTCTGAGTTGAGCTGTCATTTGAAAACCTGCAACTCATCAGCCACCACAGTCCAGGCGGAAAAAAAAAAGAAAAGAAAAATGACCCTTTCCATTTCTCCACATTACTTTCTGCCCATATCCCGTCACGATGCAGTGATTGGCAGTCCTGCTTGAATCTGCAACCCAGAGTCCAATTACATGGAAGGGGTGTGAAGTATATGAGTCAGATTACGGACCCATCTTCCCAGAAATAAGGACTCTGTCACCGGGGAGTTCTGGGCCTCACGGAGGCAGCCAAGCCTGGCCACAGACCAGAGTGGTATTCTCTCTTCTGTCACTTCTCATTGTTGTGAGGCGGCCGCTCCACACGCAGGCAAAGTGACCGGCAAACAGGCGGCGTAGCAGAAAACGCAAAGACATAGTCTGGTGTTTGCATCTGTCAAACACGCAGACGGGCACACAACGCACATAAAAACACATAAAACCCCCTCCTTCTTTCTCAGGTGTCACGCATGACTGCACATGTGGGCATCTTCGGACATTAAGTGGCCTATTTTTAAACGTTAATAAACCGAATTGCAGAGGAGCTGTGTCTCACATCCCCAAGCACAACACCGAGTGAACACTCTAATAATGCAGATCCCACCACAGCAGTTAGTCTTACCTACTTATAGAAAATGAAGCCCATAGCATACTGCACCAAGAACACTAAAAAGCAATTATTGCTCTCAGCTGTGGTGAGACCCAAATTAACGAGGGAGAGTGAGACAGTGGTGATTTGGGCAAAAAGAAATCTGCAGGATAATTTGTTTAGAGTGTTAGGACGTAAAAAAGAAAGTTTTCCAAGGAGTCAGGTTAATTGTATTCCTGTGGTGAAGTTGGGGAAGTGCAAAGGTAAGAGCACCCCCGTGGGAGAGAGACCCACAATCTAAATGCACACAGCTCCACAGTAAAAGCAGGGTTGCATATTCCGCTGCGGCGCGCAAGAACATTTTCTTCTCCTCTGCACGATAAGATAATGATTGCTCTCTCTCCGTCTTGCTGACACACAAGTCAACCCCAACAGTGAGCGCACCGCCGGGGCCAGAGGAGGCTGACTTTCAAGTGGGGGCAACGAGTCAGGTCTCAAGCTTTTCTCGGAGTCTCCTGGCTCTGAAGCTTATGGGCCGGACACACACGTCCGTGCATGAGCGGGTGCGCGTGTTTACGTGGGAGGGATGTGCATTGAAAGGTCAAGAATCAGCCCACATCCTCCCTCAGAAGGAGGAGAGGAGAAGAGAAGAGAGCTGGGTGCTGGGTGTGGGTGGGTGACACTATAAATACAGTAAACAGTACAATGATACGCTCATCCCCTGCACTGAAACCTCTTTATTTGCAATAATATGTATAAGATGTCAGTGTGGCTTCGTTCATTTTACATACATTGGTGTGAATTAATTGACATTTGACATTGAGGGAGAAGCACAATAAGAAATCCCACGATTCAGCGTGAATACAAAGTAGATTGTATTTTAATGAGGGCAACAAGTCTAAGAGAACGTGGAGGTAAATTCTCACCCTTATTTGTGACCCTATATCATATATGATAATATATCTGGTAATAAATAAAAAATGAACTCAGGGCAACTGTGGCAGATTTTTCTACAATTTTTCAACTGAATTAGTTGACAAATGAGCAAAATACATCCACTAATGAAGACTGGGACTTGGTAGAATCTAAAAAAAAAACTTTGAGCTGACATCTTTTACATTCAACAAATCTAATATACATGGAGGCATTTAAAGGACAGGTATTCTATATCTTGAGTGTCAACAAATCCTGTCTAATGAGCAAAACCAACAACAAACGTATCCCAATAACAAGTATATCCCCTGTAAACTAAACTTGATATCTCATTTCTCTACGCCGCAGAACTCCAACACGTCAGTGAGTCACAGCTTCTCACTCTGTGACAATGTACAAAGATACTGCAGTTTGTTTTGTGTCAATCCACATCTCTGCTGCAGCAAATACTCAATATACCTACAAAATGTGTATTAATCTGCAGCTGAAAATAGACCCTAATAAATACAGCATGTATTGAGATCAGACACATCTACAGTATATTTTCCGCAAACTGCAACTGCAACTGAATAAAGATCAAGCTACAAAAAAAAGTAATTTCACCAGTTCGTAGATATTCTTTTACCACAATTCAAAAAATTAGGGAAAAACACAATGTTAAAGAAAGTAACACAATCCAGGATCTGCCCCCTTTAGCGAATCAGCTCTAAAAGTGTATGGGATCTTCCCCTTCCCCTTCCACTAAATTTTGCGTAATCCTGCGAACAGACAGATGCAAACACAACCTTCTTGGCAGAGGTAACACACGTGCCTGGGGCGGACTGCCACAGTGAGAGAGGGCTTATAGCTCTGTTGGTTTTGGTGTTGTTATGGGATTTATTCACCGAAAATAAAGAGTGACGTCATCCACATCCTTTTATTCTCTGGTTTAATCTCAATCTTGTTCTGATAACTTTTAAAACTTAAGAAGTCAGTTCGCTGCGATAACAAAAGATGTTTTTTTCCCGCTCGCCCCTAGCGGCATGTGGCCATGCTGAAACTGCAGTTTTGGTTTTATGAACAGAGCTTTTAAGAAATTCACCCCTGAGATGTGTGCCTTCATCCCAATATAATGGAGGTAGATGGAAAACAATTTGAGTTTGCCGTCTGTAAATGATCTGGACTAATCCTGACATTGTTTCTGGGAAGTCACGGGAAGTAAAGATGATGATAGATTGTGCTGTGACTTCTTAAACAGATAACATTTACCCTTTAGTTCAAATAGTGCATCTGAACCCTCTGCAGAGCGGCTACGTTGCTCTGCCTCTCCCTGCAAACGTTGCATCACAAAGATTTCCCCCCCCTTATAAGCAACTGTGTTTCCTCGCATGCGCTGTAATCTGTGCAAACCAGGCTCCTATATCACTGCCACCCTGCATTACACCTGACACTCGACGGTGCTCGGCTAAAACATGAAGTACAGTCTCATGAAGGTCCTATCAGCCAGAGAAGTGGACCTGAGAGATCCAGACGAGTACACTCACGGTGAGTTCACGAGATTTAAGGATGACTGGAATAATCTTATATGAATGCACACGACAGGATTCTTGGGTAATTTGACACGTGCACCTGCCCTTCGATCCAACAAACAGTTAATGTTTATCTCCTACGTCTGTCAGTTGGCAGGTTTACACAAAAAACCACTGGGCAGATTTCCATGAAACTTGGTGGAAGAATGCAGGATAGGTCAGGAAAGAGCAAATCAAATATTGGTGCGGATCCATAAAAGTCTGTTTCACTTTCTCTGCAGCGTTTCCCACAGAATTAATTCAATCTATGTCGGTATGTGCACGCGCACGAACGTTGCTCTCATGCACAGTAAATAGCCCACAGCTGTACAGTGCAGCAACACAGCAAAATACCAACTCTGATCTCTTTTTCTTTCATTAGAAACTGCGGCTGGAAGAATTATAATACGGCGGTTTGCCACAGTTTAGTCAATTAATAGCAAACTAAAATTAATAGCAAACTAAAATTATTATATTTTTCATATGAGGTCCCTGTGACCTTTGACCACCCAAATCTAACCAGTTAATCCTAAACTCACATTTGTGCCAAATTTAAAAGGATTCTCTTGAGGCTTTCTGAAGATACACATTCACCAAATTTGTATCAGTTAATCTTTGAGTCCAAATGAACATGTGTGCCACATATGAAGAGGTTCTGTCATGGTTTTCCTGAGGTGTTGCGTTCACAAGGAATAAAAAGGCATTCTTGAGATATCCTGGTCATAGATGGACTGTCAGACAACCCACATATGCCTCAGTTCACTGGATATCGCCGCCATGGAGGCATAGAAACAGGTACAAATATTTTTCATGGATCCAGAAAATCATAAATTCATGTTTTACATCAAACAATGAGCAGCTGTCAAAATCACAAGAGGAGGCTCGGGTGTTCTTGGCTCAGATTTCAGTGGTAGAATTCAGTCTGATTAAACAGTGGACGCAAACTCCTGTTGTCCGACTGATTGCTGTTTACCCGTCCTCTCAATCAAGTCTTATTCATTCACATTTTCCCAATAATCACTAATGCTTGTTTATCCTTTGCCTTATCTCCCGACCCTCCACTTAACGGCCAATAAATTCAATAAATTCACCATGAGACAAATAATAAAAACACAAATACTACTCACCGGGCTGATGCTCTGTTCTGCTAATGCTTTGCTTTATTCATGTCTGTGCTAATGACAGTTATCGCACAAAGTCGTAGCCATATGGAGATTTATTTTTCAAATACATGCACTATCTCTTACTTATAACCCAAGAGTGCCATATTTAAGCACTGACAATTACATTAAGAGGATACTGCAAGGTGAACAAGTACAAAAGCTGCATTTTAATCATCTCCTGTATAATATTACAGAACTAAAATTAGCATTATCTCAAATTGAATGACTCTAAATAAATCTCAAACAGTGGCTAAGTGTCTTTTTTCATTATCAAAGCTGACACGTCGATCTCTGGATTTTGTTTCCTAAAGAGGAAACCCGCTCTGGCCTCGAGCTGCCAACATCAACAGAGCGACAGAACCCTTGATACGACAAAGCATCATTACACCAGAGCATGATCGGTATTTCAAGCTGCTTCAGACCTCACACACAAGGTGTTCTTACAGGGAATAATAGACCGGGTGGAGGTGAAGAGGCAAAGTTGGCACCAATGAGTCCGCTATTCTCTGCGTCACACCTCTGAGTGCATTTGACCTGCAGCACATATCAAAACGAGGAAAAAGACACAAACTTTCTGTTTGACCAACAACCAATTTACTTTTCCACCAAACTCCTCCCTGCTTGCACGCTTTCCCTGCGCTGCAGACTCCCAGCAACACCTATTTCCTGTTAATTGGAAATACTTTTGTTTTCTCCAGAGCAAGTTATTATAAATTATCGGACCGGTCGAAACAGGCGACCCCCCTTTGCGAGCCTTGCTGTTTGGGAAATTGTTGTGTAATTGGCTGCTGTGCAGATTCATTCACTTTCATTGTGTCTGCACTTCATTATAAGGACTTTGGTCAAATTTCACCATGCTGCAGCAGGATTTATGAAATACTCCAAAAGAGGGCGATCCGAAAAAACTGGGTCACTTTGAAGTTCAACATTTCCAAAGCACTAACAATCTACTTAGACCATAACTTCAAAACAGCAGCGCAGCCCCCTCACCAAGTCCACTGGAGGATATTTCTCTTTTGCTCGCCCCTAAAACCAGCCTGTGTCGACCGAAAGGAAGTTTCCTTCAAACACCTCAGGAGTTAAAAAGGTAATGAAGTGATTTTTTACCCGGAAGATTCAGTAAATATTCAACAAAGCCTGCACTAGTGGAAACTGTGGAGACTTCATGGTATTGATTAAATAAATAATAACGATAGAGGTGTCTCCTGCATTAAATTTAGATTACACCGTCAAACCATGCAGCGAGGGATGCCGTCTCCCAGCCCTCTACCACTACTTCTTCACATGCCCCTCGAACGCACCACATGACCCTCAGCTGCAGCAGCGGAAACCACTCTGCTCGCCAAAGTCGACTTCCCAGATTTGAAGGTATGAAACTAAATGAATGTGAAGCAGGATGTTCCTATAAAGAAAGGACAGGCTGAATACGGAGCTGGCCTCAAGAATCAATGACACACCTTTGACCTTGCTATTCAGTGAGAGACTATGGGAATAATACAGGCCTGAAGTAAGCCTTTAAAAAGAAAGAAAGAAAGAAAGGTGCTGTGGTTTTGGTGAGACACATGAAAGAGAAACGGTATTGTCAAATCTGAAGCAACAAAAGACTGTTTTACGATAATTATGAGTAAAACTGGAGAAAATGTTTGAAGCAGCAATTCCAGCTCATATCACTTGCCATAATTCTGCAGGGCACACTGAGTATATTACTGTAAAACACTTGCTATGATTTTAAATGAAGGGAACACAATATTCAATGTAAATAATAATTTAGTAATTAATAATACAACTGACTTTATGGAGTTTCATTTGTAAATTTGGCCTCGATAATTAATTTAATTGCAAGTTGGGACCACCGTGACACAATGAAAGCAAATGAAAACAGAATGCATGTCGGATTTGTTTCGGCCTTGGTTAGTTTCTCGCGGGCGTAGACGACCTCGGACAGGAAATAGTAGACGGAGCTGCACTCTCAAGACACTGAACCTGACAGTGTGTGAATGATTTGTGATAGAAAAACTATGAACGTGTGTTTGAATAGGTAAATGTGACTTGTGCTGTGAACTGCTTTAAGTTGTTTTAAGAATTGACCATTCGCATTTACTGGTTAAATCCCGAGGGACCCGAGGGAGCAGTTAATATTACTCACAACTGCAGATGATTTTCTTTAAAAACAGGAGACTGAGTTGGCTTCAAAAAACTCAAAAATCTGGTGCAGTAAGTTGAAATTTCCTGACCTTTCCCCACTGTGATTCCCGGCTGTTATTGACAAATTGGAGTAAATATATTGGATTAAATCATAACAGGAATCCTCCGCACTTTTATTCCGCAAAAAGAGCCCCGAGAGTCAGATCGAATTACAAACATCCTACAGTTGGCAGACCAACCTCAGGCACTGCTGCACCCTTATCACTATGAATTACTGTGTTGTTATACTGTAATGCAATTGTAAAGTCTGGACTGCATTAGGAGAGGAAACCATGAATGAGCCATTCCCCTCAGGCTGGGAGATTAACTCCGCTGCTAAACCCAGGGATAATCGGAATTCTCTGTCCTTGGGTGTGTACTTGGCTCGATAGGAAAGTCCTTCAAATGCTGTCAATATTTACCTGCCTGTGGTTACTGCCGTTAAATCACCGGAGTGTCTGATGCGGACGTATGGAGGGGAAGAAGAAACAATTTCACTGTTGACTCTTTATGGGGATAAAAGAAAATTACAGACAAGTCCAAGCATCCAGATATTTCCACAAAGACAAGTGTAGATTTTGTACCTTTCTTTTGATATCGGGCCAGAAACAGGACTCCAAATGGATGCTTAATTAACTGCTTATGTGTGCTTGATATCTAATTACCCAATTGTTTGCTAAAATATCAGCCATGGCAACTAAATCAGTTGAAGTGTGGTGTTTTCAGCTCGGTCTAAACCCTGCACCTCAAAGAGGGTTGGAATTTGTGGGTAAATGTGTGTCTAATTAAAATCATCCATCCATCCATTGTGAAAGAGGCGGGGACCACCCACGACAGGTCGCCAACGTGCCACAGAGACAACCGTTCACACTCACGTCCACATACAAGGACAATTAAGGTTCTCCAATTAACTCAACACCAAGTCTTAGGACTGTGGGAGGAAGCCGGAGGATTCGGAGAAAAGCCACGCAGACACGGGGGGAACGTGCAAACTCCACACAGACGCTGGGATTTGAGCTGGGAGACATCTTGCTGTGAGGCGACAGTGATAACCACTCCACCACCATGCCAGCTATGAAAAACATGCTAATCAAAAACTTAAAGTTATGGTACTTTTACTGCTGATGCTCCTTAAAAGTTCAGTGTCAAAAAGGGCTGCTGTAAAAACCATTGACATAAATCTTGCTATATAAATAATGTACGCACTTACATTACCAGTGAATGCTTTCCAGGGTATTTTCCTCAGGCTTATGTTCTTGTTGTCTGTCCTGCTTGTACATGTGTGTTTCGTATATGAGGGTATATGAGCTATGACCTTGACCCACAGCTGTTGAACTGTGGATTGAGCTCCACCTCCCTCATTAAGGGAGGAGGTGCAGACGGTGCCTGCGACCTAGATGCTCAGCGGGGCGCCAAATCTGAAATGATGTGCATTGAACACGGTGACGTGTCAAGAGGTACGCTGACAGGCGTCCAATGAGAGGGAGAATGAGAGAGTACCGGAGAAAGCAATCAGAAGAACTGGTTTTGCCTCAGGTATGAAAATAGAGATTTACTCGGCATGCCAATAAGTGAAAAGTGACAGCTGAAAACTTGACCGTACAAGGTGAAGCAGATTGCATGTGTGTCCCCGGGGCTGCCAGTGAGTATCATATCAACACTGATGACCGGATCAATCTAAATCAATACCCATAACTTTAACTTTGTTTACTATGCACATCTTTGACGTGGACCCATAATTGCAAATTTTCTGTACAGCTGCTTGATTAATGCCAAACTGCTTAAACCCCCCCCCAAATCACTCACTAAATCAGCTGCCATTGTGTCCCGTGACCCACGCATCTGCCCGAACACCTTGAATCAATAACCTTGGCTCTGTTTTAGCTAAAGTCACAGAGGCCGTAATGATGCTTAACAGCCCATTAAAGTGATGGAGACCTCCAGTATGGTGCGGGTGACGTGTGAGGGTTAAGCCGTGGCTTTGAACGCCTCAGGGAGAAATGTACTTTACATGTGAGACACATTAGTACTTTCAAGGTAGTTGCCTATAAGTAGGATAAGGTATAATTTGGAAGCATAAAGAGGTAAAAGTAGGACATTTTTATCTCAAATATGTGTAATTATGTTTAATTGCTGAGAAGTATCGGGCGACCTTTCTCTGCATGCAACAAACACTCTGAATAAAAAGTATATTTAGAGATTCATGAGAGCTCTATGCCTTTCCCCGGCTGCGGAGCCAAACATCTCCTGGCTAAGTTTCTGTTCAACCCCGCTCAATTGTTTTCGTGACCTCTGTTGCACAAGAGGCTTGTTCCCCATTGTTCGCCTCTGCGGTGAAATTGATTAACATTGGGCTGTAATGGCGGCAAAGATTTGGGGGGACAAACATTGGGGAGCATTATCTTTCACACAGTGTGACAAAATGGAGCCATAACAACGACTTAGCAATAATAACAACAACATCTTAATAACGGAGACTGTCCAAAGCCAGTGGAAGTGCAGCCCATTAAGTTGTACGCACATGTGTAATTGTTGATTACGCCTGGCTGATCACGAGACACTTCATGTTGCTGCGGATGCAAGAAGGAGAGTGTGTGTGTCAGGTTGCATTAAAGCCAGAGAGAGAGAGCAGACAAAGTTCAAGTTAACATACATGGACGTAAAATGATGCAAGTTTGTAAAGGTTCATTTATGCTCAACATTAGATATATATAGAGAAACAGACGGAGCCATCTGTCCATAACCTGCATTAATTTCATCCATATTTATGCATAGACTTTGCGAGTTGGTAAGAAACTACAGGCATCTTTATGATACTACTTTGTCCAGGCACAGGGGCAAACAGCTGCTTTTGCCCATTTCTAATGCTGCGTTCGCACCAAACACGGAGCAATTTGACGGCAATTTGTTGCGCTCTACCTGTTGTGGAAACGCCGGAGAACCCAGCACCATCGTGTGTGGGTTCACTTTACCATCCAGAGCCGTAAAAAAAAACCAGGAGCCCCTTCTGCAGGAGCTGTGTCTGGATAACTGCCATTTCCAGCGCTACCCGAGGCTGACCTGTGGCCAGTTTCGTGACCCGCTAGCTCGGGTCTGTGCCAGGGAGAGCCTGTCTCCAGTGAGCTTCATTCTCACCGCTACTTGGATTTTGAAACGTGGACAGTGATGGTTACATTGTTTGAAAATGAGCCTCAATGCTTCCTTCACTTGTTTACATTGTGTGATGGACGTGTTTGAGGGCTACAACAATAATCCACACTTCTTCCTACACAATCGCCTCAATTTAGGTTACACACACACACACACACACACACATGCATCCTCACACGCGTTGCATACAGACACACATGCATTGATATACGAGACACCCGCACGTTATGAGATTACACTACACAACACTCGACTAATCCCACACGACACAAATACATGTGGCCGACAGGCAGATTTCACAGCCCTCAAAAGCTTTACCGATGGGGGGAAACACTGCAGCGTGCAGACCTTGGATGTTCCTCTTTAGCAGCCAAGTAACACATAAATAGCGCCCATTTATTTCCACTCAACAGACTGTGTGAGTCAAGACTCTGCACAGCATAAACCAGACGTTACATAAGTGGGTTTTGGATTGTCAGCTAAGAGAGGTGAGAGGAGATGAGTGCGGGGATGTGACAGAAGTGCACATGCATTCCAGCACACACACACACGCACACACACACACACACACACACACACACAAAGACGCAGTCTACTGTGCCGCTCTTTGCCTTTATGCAGGTTGACACACTCGTTTCACTGCTTTGGGCGCTGACCGCATTTCACTAGTGTGGGGGGGATCGCCATGGCAACAGCTTCTCCAGATTGCTGGTTGTAACGCGTATGATGACATCATCCAGACATCATCCAACGACACGGATCAGAGGTACCTACTGATGTGTGTACGCCTCCATCCATCAGTCGAAACCTCATGCGCCCTCTCAACAAAACATCAAGAGGAAAAAGCATAAAGAGGAAATCCGTTGTGTAAAGATAATCAATATTCAGAACACACTTGATACATGATTCACTTAATAAGATGTGAAATGAATCATATGTAAATAGGCTCTTTTTCGCACAAACATTTACGATTAGTAGAGATAACAAGTGAGTGTTAAATGGGACAGAACCACTCGACTAACAAATTTGGCAGAAAGAGGATAACGTGTGTATCCCAAAGGAGTTTTCTCTCACAAACCAACAATATCTAACAAATATAAGTCTTATAGCTTTGTTTGATAGACCAGATTTAAAAAATACACAGTATATATCTGCCATTTCTCACAATCTTTACTGAGCTTAGTGTTATAGTTGCCTCAATATACACTCAATATATCTAAACTCTAATTTTTGGGATAGGGTTTGGGATTTTGCAGAATCTTTCATTACTGATGTTTTGATGTTGCTAAATATATATTCCTTAACAGAGCAACATAACTATAACGTAATATTCATATAATTACAAACTTACCACATCAACTGCAGTTGAATTTGATGTTATAACTACATTGGCGTATTAAGGCCACTTAATATGAACAAAGCCCCCAAAAACTGAGATTCCAAGAATAAGGTTCATAATCATCATAATATTATATATATATTAGCAAAAAAGTAATAAATCCGCTGTAATGTTAGAGGAATATCAGCAGATCTGTCCGTTCACCTGTGTTGAAGTGAGGAATGTGGAGCATCTTGTTTAGTTATACTTTGGTAAATTATTAATGACCAATTCATTATTATTTTTTCCCAATACGGCCCTGATACTCTATTGTATAGTAACTTGACAGGAGTCATCCCTCATGATGTTAAGTATAAAAAGCTTGATTTCACCATTGGAACAGGAGGAAATCAGAAACCATAAAGCAATTGGCTTTATGGTTTCTGATTTTGCTCTGATTTTGCTCTAGCAAAAGAGGCAACAACCTTTGGTCTTTTAAATTCCTGTTCAGACTGCACGCTAGAGTTGTTTTAAAATATTTAAAAAGATATGAGGGCAGGGGGTAATTATCAGAATTGCAGCCTGTGAATAAAAAATGAAATAACCGCAGATTAAGAATAATAATAATAATAATAATAATAATAACGTAGGAAACAGTGTTTTCTCACTACAGGTACAACCATTCCTTTCACCTGCAGGAAATCATGATCTCACAGAGGGAGGAATCATATAACAGGTGGATATAGAGAGGAATGGCTGTCAAATGGTAGCGGAGAAAGTGGAAGAGAAGCAACACATGCCTGTGAGAAAAAGTCCACACGGGCTGTTAATGATGTGATACAAACACAGGCGAGGTAGAAAAAGGAAAAGCTCCACGAGAGGGAACAGGGATAAAACGCAGGGAGAGTTGAGACAGACGAGTGAAATACAGCAGAGAGGGAAGACGGATTGAGAGATGCCACAAGCGTGAACAGATGGCTGAGGAGAGAGTTGGAGCGAGTGATCGAGTGAGCGAGCGAGGGAGCGACAGGCAGACAGAGAGAGGGAGGAAGAAGAAAAAAAAATCTGGATCAGGCTGAAAAAGGCCTTGAGTTCACTTTGGGGAATGTGGTAAGTAGGACAGGCAAAACTTAAATTCCCAAAAATGAGACCCAAAAATAACCCAAAGGAGAACAAACCGCTCGAGCCTGGGAGCGATGTGGGATGGTCAGTGAAAACAGAGTCCTGCTTTGAAGCGCCGACTCCGTCTCCACGATTCCTAATCTACCTGAGGACGGGCACAGAAAAGGAGGCTGGCATCTTAATGGTAATCTATGCAAATTCAGCTGTGAGGGGGGAAATGATAAACAGGGGACAGTCCTCATGCAAATTGAGTCTCCGATTGGAGGTGGATTCATCCATATGTATGTCAAACCATTATATATCGTCGGGTTGAAGAATAAAGCTCCTTTTCCAAAGAGTCAAAAAACCAACTAACACCTGCTAAACACCTGGCTTTTGTCTGCAATGGGACGTCTTGCATGATCCACAAGGCAAACTCCTTTACTGGCAATGGAAGAGGAGTCAGTTGCCTTTTCTTAGAGGGTTTAGCCGCGTAAAAAAACTGTGTATACCCACTAATGTTGGTGTAAAAGAAGCATTTCCTCAAAGCTGGGGTCCTCGCCTTCTGTCTCCAACCTGTGCTTCGCCCTCGTCTCAACACCTCTTCGCGTTCTGCCAGTAAAGCAACAGTTTTTACTCTCCCCCCTCATGCTTGAGGCAATGGCAATATACAGTAAGAGCTGGTCATTAATTCAACAATTCCTTCATATCGTTTAATTCCTGAGAACCCCGTTTGAACATAAGAAATGATGTGACTCATTAAGTGGGTTGAACCAATACCATTACATTGTAATATGAAACCAATCCTCATGGCCGATATAAAGCGGGCCTGTGGCGGTCGTCTTTCCCTTCTCCACTACACCCGGCGCTTTCTCTTCTGTCCTCCTCTGCTCCTGTATCTCTAACCAAGTGATCACACACACTCACACTCACACACACACACACACACACACACACACACACACACACACACCAGGAGGTACCGTGCATTGGTATTCGAGTAGAGTGGTGAGCGGCCGGCAGATTGACAGCTGTCGGACGAGCGCGGATATGCTCCCTGAGGAAAAAAATGACATGGAGATACGAGGACGCGGCGCCGCTGTGTACGTAATGCAGGCGTCTCAATTACAGCCGGTACGTCGCAGACACGTACCGATATGAATCACACCATCCAATTTGATTCAGGGTTTAGTGTTCGTGCCTTTTCCAGGGATGTGGCGGCCCCGCCTTTCACCTGGTGACTCATCCACAAAATAAAACATGTGACGTAGTGTTTGAGCGTAATATGACGTCGGCCCTTGATTTATATGACCTCCAAAAAAAACAGAAGAAGCTTGTTTTAATGAGTTTCTATGAGGGGATTTCACATTACTATAGATGCATCGTGCACAGAGTAAAACTAAAGTTCACAATATGCTGGTTGATATTAAATTCTAAAGCAAGACGTCTTGAGCTTTGCCCAAAGTTCACATTAAAACAAAATCAATTCAGCTAATATAAATGAATGGGAATACCTCTAACCCAAGGCCAAACACTATATATCCAATCCTCCATGTGTCAAATGCACACGTGGCTGATTCACTTTCACTGCAGTCAGTTCTGGTCACAGGTCTGTCTCCCATGAACACTAACCCGAGGGCACATTAATGTATAAAGTGTAAATGAGTTATTTAGACCAAGCTTCTGACAGTCGTGCCTTCACTTTACGTCGAATTCCTTTTTCTTCTCCTCTTTCTTGCTGCGTGACTGACATTTGGCGGACATTATTATCCACCTTTCGGAAATAAGCACTAACATCCGCTGGTAAAGGCCGAGTTCAGATGGTAACATGCGATGACAAGCCGTCAGAATGTGTCTCCTGGACATCCTGTCTGACAGGATGAAAATCAATACAGCAAGAGCCATAACCTATTGTCCGATTCAGACAAATTCTGTGTAAAGGGGCCGGCTACTCTCTCTCTCGTTCTTCCTCTTTGTGTGTGTGAGAGAGATCTGGCTCTGTCTGAGTCAGCTGTCAGACATCCTGCCTTCAAGATATGTTCAAAATGCATGAGTTGAGAAAATCCACCTGCCACAATACCAAATTCTGAGGTTCGGTGAAGGCAAAAGATGTGGCATCCTCTGTCCCCCCTCACTCACTGTGACCTTTGACCACTGAAATCAAATCAGTTCTTGGTGAATCTTTGTCCGAGATATTACGAAAAAATGTTTGGAAGAAATTTGTGTTGACTAGAAAAAGGGACAGACGGACAATCTGAATTCATGGGGCCTCCGGACACTGGTCGTTTCCAGCCTGGAGGCGTAAAAAGCAAGACTCACAAACCATTGGCACGTGACCAACAATATACTGAAGGTGTCTCCAAACTACAAAATATGTTCCCACTCAAGGACAGCCCTAAAAACAACTTTCAGACCCTCACATTATATCACAGTGTCTTTCTTTTTAATGATTTCAACTTTAACTGATGCCGTGTGCTTCTCTCAACACCCTGTGTCAATAGGAAATACATGTGGTGACACCACTTCATTGCATTTTCATTACGTGGACAGCTGATGCCAAACATGATGCATGACGTTATGTTTGTGTAATATGGATAAGTAGCCTCACGTAGGATTGCTCGATTAGTCTCTTTTCTACGTTGGAACTAGTCCAGCGTGCAGAAATTGGGCTCCAGTAGATTTAATGAGTTTTCTGCACAACACTGATAATAATGTTAACTGTATTTAATGGTGACTAATGAACTATAAGCTGCAACTGAACAAACACAGAGCGGAAATTTGCATAAATTATCGTCGCTATTAGTTTAGCTGCAGCCATGTATGGTAGCATCAACATTAAAACATAACATGTTATGAGCATAAACACCAGCTGGTGAATCCACAGCTGCTCACAAAAGTGTGTCTGCAGCGACGGAGGAGGCAATGACAAACCTGAGAGAGAGCGGTGAGGATGACACACACACACACACACACACACACACACACACACACACACACACACACACACACACACACACACACACACACACACACACACACACACACACACACACACACACACACACACACACACAGCGAAATGATGAGTAGATGCAAATTTTTAGTATTTATCTGAATTCATTCTCTGTATCTACTGATGGAAAAGGAAGCAAAGCGAAAAGTCACTCAGTGTGTGTGTGTGTGTGTGTGTGTGTGTGTGTGTGTGTGCAAGGGCAACAGGTACAGTACTGAAAGCACGACCCCCCATGGTTCACAATCCTTCTTGCTGTGCTTCCTTTTACCTTTGTACACATGTTAACATGTAGTAAGTGTACACGTACACACACGTACACACACGTACACACACACACACACACACACACACACACACACACACACACACACACACACACACACACACACACACACACACACACACACACACACACACACACACTCCTCTCCGTATCCTGCTTTGTTAGTTGATGAGTCATCGCTCTGGGTCCTCTAAACTGGGACAACACTCGACAACACACACGGCTTATACAACAGAGCACCACAACCACACGCGCAGACACACACAGGATCCGCTCTCAAACAGATCCGTGCACACAGGGGTGACTTGGCGGCGCCCACACTCACAGCCTGGGGCCTCTGAAGCTGCCTGCTGTTGACAGGTTAGTGCTGTTTTTCTCTCACACGTCCCAAAAAACCGGAGCGTGCTGAATATGATGTGCCAACTGATTCTTCCATGAAACGGTCTAATTAAGTTCATCCTGGGAAACTCTTACTGACAATATCTACTCTGCGTATAACTGGCCGGGGACATGTTATCGATTATGCAAATGGATGCAACTTAATATAAGGTGGACTGAACATTAAGGTGTAAATGTCATGGAAGAATAATTTCACCCAGTGATATGAATACAATAGTTTGACGCCACTTTGAATTTATTATCAGCAAAGACCACAGAATGACAGCTCGGCCAAATCCCACTCGCCAAATCAAGACAACACAACATGCTTGTTTGTGCTACTTTGAAGTCGAAGCTCTGACTTTAAATGGATTTTTGGAAAGCAGCACTGGGCACTGCTGCGCTTTGGCAGAAAACGGTTGGAAATTTTCACAGCAATTTTTTTCTTCATTAGTAAGAAATTGTGCATGTGATGTGTGGAAGCTGCAGAGGTGATGGAGGAGGAGACTGAAAGCCGCTGGGAGCACGTTGAGTTTGGTTTCTCTGGGTAAAATCTTTGGATAGATATCATAACCAAATCTTGATCCATATGGACAACTGAGGAGAATCTGCCGCATTTATTTTCCACCTGAGACAGGTTTATGTTTACCTCATGTAGTGATTATACTCACCTCTAAACCCTTCACATCAAGAGTACTACCTTGAACTTACATGGAACAAGTGCATGGAGCCACTCAGACAATCAGACCCAAGAGGTTCACAAGAGTAATGGTATTGGATCTGGGAGAGTATGGCTGCTTGTGGAAAACGTTGGCATTATGAGGTGGGTGGGGGAGAAGAAGAGCAAAAATGAAAATAAAGTTAGAGCTATAGACAAACACATGAAGAGAAAAGGAAAGATAAAAAAATAAATGAGAATACACAATGTGACTTAGGTCCGAATACGCTACATGTCTCAATTATATTGTTGTTATTCTCAGGATAACGTTACTCAGGTTAAGACAATTCTGAATATTTGTGTCCATGCAAAGACAGAAGAATAATCTAGAAGAATCTGTTGTTGATGTTTTCCACTCATCAAACCACCAGCAGCAGCAAATAATGGACCAGGGAGCCACCGATGCACAAATCGCCTAAAAACACTTTGTCTTAGCTATGTTGCTGTCATTATTGAAATCAATATCAATACTGTGTCACTGTGTGGACGGATGCCCAATATATTCTCCCTGGCCTGTGGCTCGCAGGGAGAGTGAGCAGTCTGCTGTGTGTTTGCTAAAAAAAAAGCAAAAGGAGGCTTCCATGTTACCGTGAGTCTCAGAGATTAAACCGAGGTGCTGCCAAGTCAGCTGGCACAGTAGCTGTGCTTCCTCTCAGCAAGGACCAGGAGAAGAAATGAAATCTTTCTACAATTAAACATTTTCTATCCACTATGGTTTCCATTCTTGGGAAACAGAAGAACTGTGTCGGACTGTGAAGTGACAGTTTACAATTCATGCTCCAACTGAAAAAATGACAATATGCGCTGATTGAACTCAACGGTGAATGAAGAAGCCACTAAGCAACCAGCAGCATAATGCAAAGTATCAGAAACAAGAAACAAACAAGTTCAGTAAGTTACATGCTCAAAAATGATTCACACTAAATGTCTAACATGTGTGATATGGAATTCAGTTGCTGTAGTGATACAAAAAGAGCTGGTATACCCCAATAAAAATGTTCAAAGAATTTTAAATGCAATATGTGGACCGTGGATTTTAAATAATTGGCGCAAAGGTAAATGACTACGATTATTGATCTATATACAACAATAATTGGCACGCTACATTTGAATTTCAATGCTCTTTGCAATTCCTTTTTAGACATATTTACCAATACGAAATATACATAAATCCCGTTTTTAGAATAAGGACCAAATATATATATCCTTCAGTTACTGTCATTTTGTCACTTGCATGAATCATCATAAAGTACGAGATTAGAGAAGATACATATTTGTGTACTGTTAGTAAGTTTCAATAAACACAGGGTGTAATGTTTATAATGTAATGATGAATAAATTGGGTAAACTAAAAGGATAAGCAAACTATAATTACTAATAAGAAAAGAAAAGTACAAGAAATGTCATGTTGCATATGAAGAAAGACTAGAGATGACTGTATGAGGGCAGATCTATGGTAGTATTCCTGTGTGCTATTTTATTCTCTTCTATTCTGGTCTGCTAAGAGGTCAGGGCCTATCTGAGCGTGTCATAATCCCTCCCACTGCTGAGGGGAGAAAAAACTGTCTTTACATAAGGTCTAGAAACAAGGTGTTGCCTGACTCACAGCAGTTATGAGAGAAATATCCGCAACATTTCATCTGACACATTCTTATTCCCTGTAGCAGGACTGCCCACAGACCAAACAAAGGAGCACAGTTGTAGATACAATGGACCGACGCGAAGCAGGCAAACACCGCGTCTGTGTGGAGGAAGACAAATCGGACCATATCAGATTGCTTTAGCACATATCAGTCCCCCGAGGTGACGGTGTGAGGCGGTTACAGCTGCATATGACCTTTGCCGGCGTGAGTGTGAATGTGTGGCCGAGTGAATGATAAGTAGTAACTTGTGTTCCTGCTTGTCTTAAAGATATTTTTCATGTACATGCGTAAATGTGTGTGTGTGTGTGTGTGTTTTTGTGTGTGTCGCAGCTTTTTTTATGACCAAGTGGCAATTCACCGTAAAGTCACCCATTGGTTTGTGAACGGCCGTTTTGAAGTTTGGAATTTTGTCCAGTGCCATCTTGGCTCTTTTGATTTCTCAGTCGCCCTCCGCTGGTCATTGGAGAGAATACAGGTTTCAGGTACTTCCGCATTGGCTTCACTTTGTGGCCCTGGAGTCTATGTCCGCTTTTCTGTACCGTCTTTGATCATGACATTATATATCCGTGTTCTCATGTGTTCTTAAGTGTTACAAAGTTTGCTGTCATTGTCGCCTCCCTCCTGTCCTGACTGTCATCCTGGCCCTTTAACTATCTGGCTACACATCAGAGGATGCTCTCTCCCAAACACACAATCACACACAAACAATAACACACACACACACACACACACACACACACACACACACACACACACACACACACACACACACACACACACACACACACACACACACACAATCAGAAGTTGGCCCAAAAGGCCAATGTGAGAACAGAGCCAGTGCAGAGGGACCATCGCCCAACCAAGGTCACATCCTGAGCAGAGAGGAGGCACTGTCATCTCGGTCCAACCTGGAAGCACATTCTCATAAATGCTGCCAGAAGGAATCCAATATGGCCACCTGTTTGGCTGGAAATACAGCAAGGGCAATTAGTTCAACCAGGCATCAACCCGCTGCCAAGGGAATGATGATGAGGGGGAAGTTTGCAGGGTTTGCATTTTGGCTCCGGGTTTTACTGTTGAACTGGCTTTTCAGAGGCTGATAAATTCTCGAGAAGCAAGATGCAAGCTCCTCTTTTAGCGTTCAGCGAAATAAAGCTCAAAATAGTCCAGGGCTGCAGTAGCACTGTAAAGACGTATTTAGAAAGAAAACATTTTTTTTCTTATCACCCGAGCAATAATGTCTCCTCCGCCTGCTAGCACTCGAAGTTCTTCAGTAGGGGTTCACAAAAGTGTACTTAACTCCCCCACTAAAAGGTGCGTTTACATTTAAAGCAGGTGGCTCTTGGGTGCCAAGCTGTCACAGGGTGCAGAGCGAGTTGCTGAGCGAGTCCTCCCGCTGCCGGTAATCCATATGCCGGTGTTTAAATGAGGTTGAATACCAGACAGGGTGTATCGCTGATTTTGGTTCAGCGTGCGCTCTCTTAGTTCATGTGCTGAGGAAGCCATGGAGACTGAAAGGCTAAATGAGTAAAGACCAGCAGCTTTAACGCCCCACTATGTTGAAACAAACCCAGAAACACCAGAGTAAGAATCATAGAGCAAGTGGTTGAAGGGGCTATTGTAGTGAAAGTTAAGCAACTCGTGCATAACTGTGCAAACCAAAAAAGCAAGTGGGTTAAGGTAGATAAAAAACTATCTTGTCAATTATTACCATCATTCTGGTATTACCTTGCATCAAAACTGCATTCAATATGACTATACCACTGCAGCAATAGTAATATAAGACAAAAAAACGGCTTTAAACACAGAACAGACTGTATATAAAGATGCCCAAATATCCCGGATACAAATAGCCCCATCTTTCGCCGTTGGAGTCAAAGAGTCAGGGTCCCGTTGGTACACATGCTCGACCAACGAGGGTCAGTCTCAGCTGTCGATCATGACTTTGTTTTTTGTCTGGTCCATGTCCCATCCACTAACATGGAGGAGGCAGGGTTTGTGACACCATCAGACTTCCTTTAAACCCCATGCCAAGGCCCGGTTTATGATTAATAGTTCTACCCAGAGAGTGTAAGCTTTGCTGGCACAGACAAGAGGCAGTATATCTTAATACTCAAGTGCAAACGCCCGTTCTCGGTGCTATTTTCTGATAAGGAGAGCAAATGCCTTCGGCCATTTTTCCTCTTTTTGCCGAGACAGGTACAAGGCTGCGGGTGGAAGCTGCTGACAGGAAGTAGAGCGGGGAGCAGTCAATGTGGGACGGTAGCTTGACTTTTGAGGTCAATCAAATGCTAACAGGGTATCAACCCCGTGGTCACACTCTGGTGGATATGCTCAACTACCGAGCAGAATTAGCCTCCTTCGGTCCAGCGGGCCGATCAGGTCTCGCGAAACTGTCCCCTTCATTACTGTACATTATGTAAAACACTAATGGGAGCTTCCCTTCGCCAAGAATCTCCTCTATTCACCACCGACACCCCCCCTCTCTAATATGCCTATCACGATTTATGACTCTGTGCTGCAGGGCATATTAACCATTTGGGACAGTGTGCCGTCTTGTATCCACTTTCATCTGTAATAACCCAAGGTAAGACACCATCATATTTCATCCCCTCTGTGAATCTTAAATGATCTCGCTCACTTTTCCTCCCTTGCTCCAACTCTTTGCCCAAACTCCCCCTACCCACATTTCTCTTTCATTCTCTTTCCTCCTCTCTCTTCATCTTTATCTCACATCCGTCTATTCCTTCCTCCAGGGCCCGGACTCATCTGGAGACTCGCCAGGAATGCAGATAGGATCACTCGCAGATGTACAATAACTTGAGGGGAATAAATATGCCCTAATTGAGAGAAATGATGTAATATTGATCCCAGGGCCTCTGAACGTTTGGCATCGACGAAGCGTTCTGCCGAGCCTGTGACATTTAGAGGGATGGCTGGTGTGTGGGGGAGTGTGTGTATTTGATATTGCTGATAGGTGCTGCTGTGCTGTGTGAGACCTTCTCTATTTTTTTGTACAAAACTAAAATATTCCACATGGTTTGATGAGACCTTGTGACCACAAAAGCATTGGACGGACAAAGCGGGAGGGAGACCATGATGATTCTCTGCCTGCAGAATATACTGAACATAACACTGAGCTGCTGCATTAAATCAAGTGATGCTTTGAAGGTGCGTTCCGGTTCAAACTTGAGTGGGTAAATATCGGCCTGTGTCGTCTGTACCTCTGTAGTAGCTTTAACACTCAAGTCTTGACGATAGTGTGAAAACAAACACAAGCAGCCTTATATACACGTGAGAATACAAGAAAACTGAGAATTCATATTAACATCATTCAGGCTGAAGATTAATTTCAGCACTATATGATAGATGAATAAATACACTGGTGCACTCCGGCTCTGTCAGTCCATTCAATTGCACAAATTTGCCTAAAATGCTAACTTAAATCAAGCTGCACTTATTTCTAACATTCATATTAAAATGTTTGTATGTAAATGTTATGTTAAATGTATGAATAAGTGTAACTTTATTCAATCAAAAATGATAGAAAACTCTGAACTTGCGTGATAAAGTTACATGAAAGTTTTATGTGCAATTTAAATACATAAAGTTCGCATTTTAGGCAAGAAAATGTTTGAGTGTGGGTATTTGTTATTTATATTGTAGAATCATGTGATACACGTTGAATAATTCTATTCCTTGTCCTGAGCTATAGACAAATATCATGGGTGATTTCACACTAAGAGCATTTTCACCAAAAAGTTCTGAACCTTCAAAACGAACCAAGCCATGGTTTAGTTTTTGATCCGAGCCAAGTCAACAAAACAAAGTCTGAAAGCAACATGCAGCACTTATTGTTTTACACCTTGCACTAATGCCTGAACAGTTCTTTGTACCTTTGCAGCCACAAAACCACAAAGTTCCCTGTGATCTAAATGCTGTTATCTTTCAAGGCCCCTGCAGCTCTTCATGTTGGAATGAATCAGTGCTTTTCAATCTTGCCCTTTTTATTTGCTTCTAAGTAGATTTTTTTCAGGTTTTATCCTGTTAAATGTATTTAATGTCGTATTCAATTGGAAATGTTTGAGTCAAGCATGATTTCTATGTTACAAGTCAGAAAAAAACCCCAACAAAAATCAATAAAGCATGTGTTCATGTAATCATTATGTCTTCCTGACCCTTTCATGTTTACAACCTCTCTCTCGGACTCTTAGTATTTACCTTGAACATGATCTATCACACATGTCAGCCTATCTGTGGCATGGCGTGCCTCCATCCCACTGGATATGTCAGCAGGACGTCCAAGGAATCAATAATAATCATTAAATATTGAAAGCCGCGCCTGGATCAATGAGAGAAGATCCCAAACATCGCGCCGGAAGATCATACAGCCACGTCAAGAAATGATCACCATTCATCGATGGATAAAGTCAAGTAAAGGTTATACATTTCAAAACCATCTGTTGGCCTGAGCTTCAACTCTGCTCCGTCAGTGAGGTGAAAGGTGACATTTTGTCTGCTGTCTCATCGTAGTTCATCAGTTCCTCCTAATGGCACGCTCTTCTACGGAGGATGTAACAAACACAGACGAAAGGAATAAGAGAAGGATAGAATTTTCATGTGTTTCTCAATTTATCTTCCAGTTTGTGAGGGGTTCAGCATCAGCTTAAAGGAAGTGAGAGTCTCTCAGTGACCTGACATGCACAGGAATAACAGTATATTGATGCGGCTAACCTCGTCATTACAAAAGGACTGCAAAGTCTAATTTGAGGTGGGTGCAGACTCAATTCAGGATAATACTGGCTTTGATCTCACTCAGGTATCCTCCGTTCATATTATTAGACAATTTAACTCCTTCCGATGAGTGACTGAAAATCTAATTCTAGTTCACATTATTATTATTATTATTATTCACCGACCTCTAAGAGAAGTGCAGATTGTCAGATTGTTACAGACGAGCTCAGAAAAACAAAGGATCCCTTTATAAGAGGGAGTGATACTATGTCTTATCGAAACTATGTGATTTAAAAGGCCTTTTGTATGAGTTGTGATTAGAAATATATTGAATCTCCGTCAAAAATATGATATAAGACATGAAAAGAATATGATTTCATAACAAATTTATTTATTTTAGGATATGAGATCTGGCCATAGGCTGTATAAAAAGTTAGACGGGGCATCTCCACTTCCTCCCACTGTCCAGGAAGGAAGCAAACATTTTCCAGATAAGAACACCACCATCTGGCACCGATGACGCAAATGGAGCCAGAGTCTGCGCCGTACCGACTGGGGGATTCACTTTGGGGAGCTGTCATGTCGTCCTTCTTTATATACAGTCTGTGATTTCACTAATACAAGTATAACCAAAAAATACATCAACTACATACTAATATACTACTAATTTGTCCCAGGACATCAGAATATATGGGTGACGACTGCATTTCGTATTGGAGGTGTACTAAAGACCTTTGACCCTTTCTTGCCTTTACAATGTTTTGCTGAGCTACTCCCTCATTGACTGAAAAACAACAAATTCCCTCACAGCCCCTAAAGGCTCCCAAAAAGCCATTGAGGGAAACAAAACAAATCACTAACTCAATTACCCCAACACGAAACAACTCTTGGGATTAAATATGTGAGTGGTGATGCAGAACAGTAGCAAAGGTGGATGGCTTCTTAAAGTCGTGTGAGCTCAAATGGGATTTTTTAGAGAAATTAAGCAAAGAGGTTTAGACACATCACTGTAGCAATTTAGAAAAGTTGTTGCGGTGTTGCGGAGTCAGGCGTCGGGGGATGGAGCGTGAGATCCCGAGGAAGGAGGCGGGCGAAAGGGCTCGAAGTTCCAACAGCCAATCAGGATCGCAAAGGGGAACTTGCTGGGTATTCTCAGAATGAGCATCACAAACGGGGGGCGCCGCTGTGATCGTAAATTCAATCTCGCCCAAAATAAAATGTCAGGATGGGAAGGCAAGTGACATGTCAGCTGTGCATAGACAACAGCATAATAGTAAATCAAACGTGGCAGCAGCAGCAGCAGCAGAATGAAGGGAAAGAAGTGACACAAGCAGTTTTATTGCACATTGATTCTATGGAGAAAACACAAACATGTCCATGCATTAAGGAAATTAATCACCTGGTTGTCAAAGTGTTTACTGTTTACAAATTGCACGCATTAGCAGCCTACTCGAATCGGACGTGCACTGCAGTTAGTCTGCTCGGCTAGACCGCAGTCAATTATTCTACATCGGCGCACGACAGAGCAAAAAGCAGTGTGCAGTGGAGTGTCAGACTGAATCACGGAGCCAAACTGTCTCCGATCTGTCCCGCGGAGGAAGCAGTGAAAAGACAAGCCCGCCGAGAGCCGGGAAGAGCATTTACACAACAGGTTTTAATCAAACTTAATTAATTATAAGTGAAGAACCACAAAAAAAAAAAAAAAAAAAAAAAAAGGAAACGCGGACGAAAGTATGCGCTGATTAAACGGTCCCCCCACAGCCGCCATTTACAGATCCCGCTGTTCTTCCTGTTCGTCCCCTGAGTGCCACAACGAGAGCTTGAAAAGAGTCTCTCCACATTTCCCTATCCCCACCGCTCTGGCTTTCTCGCTCTCACCTGCCCAATTAACCGCGAGCCATTTACGCTGCGACGTTCCACTGGAGACCCAATATTAAAAAGTCCACCAAAACTACCACAAGTCAACTTTGGATGACAAAAGCGATGCCAGCCCAACAAGAAGATGACATGGGCTTGTACAGTCAAATAATCAAATATATTATGTACACAGAGCTTCTGACTCTGACTGTGTGGAATATCAAAGGGTGCACAGGTGTGGGAAGGAACGTCAAAATAACTATTCTCACTAATCCTTCATGAGAATCAAAACCACAATGAAAATTCAATCTGACTAAAGGGATGAAGGTCTAGAAAGCTGAAAAACTGAAAATCCCATAGGTAATTTTTTGTAATGTAAAAACTACATTATAGAATAATCAAACTATTCAAAAAGAAGAAAAGCGGCACATACTGTATTCTCCCTCGCCTGTTCTCCCAGCCATCAGGTAATATTTTGACAATCACCATCATCCACTATGAAAACACCTAATCGGATGAGAAAATGCCGGAGAGCCTTTTACCCACCATCAATTCAGAGCTACAATGATTTGCGCCTACTTCCTGATTGCCACCTTTTACCTCTGCGAGCCAGTTGTGCTCACCACCCGTGACAAATCTACTTCAAAGCAAGCCTCCATCATGACCCATTTTCCCTTCCACCAACAGCTGAGCTTTCGCCCAATAAGGCACAAAGCGGGGAATTTTCCCATGAGACCCCCGTGCATCACAAGCTGGTAAGGCATATGAAAGACTCCCGCGCGCCGAGGCAGCCGCACGCGGGAGAATCGGAGGCAATCATTTGAAGTAATGCTAACATTATAAATTTGAAGATAATAGGAAGAGATATTATGTATGGTTTCTCAGAAGCACCACTTTGATTCATTACTGACTCATTACGGACGAGCAAATACAAGCTGCATTCGTGTTGCACTAGATAACTAAGATAGATGTGACGAGCGTGAACACAATGAGGAGGCACTCCATACGATGGGAGGAGACGAAGCAGCAGGCAGCGCTTTCATACCCGCTGAATCACTCTCGTTTTATCCACAGATGTGACGAACGACTCATCCTGTTTCTCTTCTAGCATCGTGGAAACTCAAGGTCCATTCACAGAGGGGAACAGAAAGTGGAGAGGCCTAATTGAAAATCTTGCGCTGAGCACCGCCCCGGGTTACTTTGAGTCAAATCCGTGCTGCGGCGACGCACAAATGGAACATGCAGGGAAGTATTGGAGATCAATTTTAATTGGTAAAAGACAGTGCAGCGGTTTCTATAACAAGGCGAGGTGTATATTTGTTGTGACAGCTTGAGACACCTTAAAGGAGTGCAAACAAATGACATTTCATTCCCTATTGCACTCGAGTGGAGATGCAAATCTCTGATAGATGATGATAGATGGAAAACTGCAACTTGCAACAGCATTGTTTTTATGATTAGTCTGATGTGTTGTCTTTAACTGCTTTGGTATCAAACATTGGATATTTTTCTCATCATAAAATGTTTTCTTTTTGTTGTGAGTCATTGTAGAAATTGGAATTATAGTGCCTCACAATGTAAATTCAACATCATTTACATTTCCACAGCAATAACTTTAATCTCATTCTACATGTTTACTCGCAGAGTGCTTTCATTCAGAGATGAGAAACTGTCAGACATTTTTATAGACACCAATATTCTTACAATTGCCTGAATAAGTTGCTGCCATGTTTTTGAATAATGTAATCAAGACGTGGAGAATTCAGAACTTAGTCGTATAATGAAGACATGTATGTCTTAATCGCACGTCCTATCTCCTATCCCATGTCCTGTGTTCGGGTGTAAACAAGTAGTAGGACGTTGTGTTTGCACGAGTCATAATGGAATATTCTATTAGTAGCTCATATAAGCATCATAATCAAAATAAAGTCTTATTCAGAATAGGTCAATAGTTGGAGTACAGGTGCCTATGTAAACGTCAGTAAAAATCTACACTTCCTGAAAATATTTCAAATTAAAAGCCAGACAGAAATGGTAGAGGATACAGAAGTTGTGTAAAAATATTTGTAGAGGAAGCGTCAATTTGCTGGACAGCAACTCAACAATGAAAGTTAAAAAACAAAATGATTTGAATTAACTGGTGCACGGACACAAAACTTAGGAAGCGATAGAGCGGTGAAAAGGACGTAATGACGGTTTTCCTGACTGAGATGAAAAGCTCAACATGGAAGAAGTGTTGTGCAAACAGCATCAACAAGGAGGCATCTTACTAAAATATGATGAAATACTCTCTAAAAAAAGAGGAAGCTTTAGAGAGGTTTCAAAGAAAGGCCCAGTTCTCTATGCTGTAATGAATACAAGATTTACAGCATGTACTAGAAACCTATTTGACCACAAGGAAGGAATTGAGAAATCGACATAAAGCGCAGAAAACAAAGCTCCAGTTGAGTAGAACACGACTTGGCTTTGAGCGGCTAATCCTGAAATCTGAGTCATTTCAACGAGGGGAGAGATATGCCACAAGTCTGACGCCCATCAGGAAACAGCCAATCAGAGTGGGGGATGAGACGTATGTTCTTACCTGTCACCATCTCTATGACGCTCATCTGGCTCTCTGAAGGGGAGAGGATTTTTGGCGGCTTGTCTGTCAATGGGGCTGTGAAGAGAAACACAAAGACAGAAAACACATTAAATTCCACATCTTTGGCCCCTATGGACATGCATGCCTACAATATTTAAAGGGCTGATGAGAGAAAACAGGGATGGGTTACGGTGACTCAGACTTTCAAAGCAGCAGCTGCTTCAATACCAATGCTATTCTTTCCTCGTGGGCTACAAATGAGTGTGTAAGCTATGATATGGCTCTGACAGTGCAAACTGTGACCCGTCAATCGTTCTTGAATCTACAGTGTGTCCTGAGGTAAAAAATCATTCACAGCTGCAGTGGACATGAGAAGGTTAAAAGCGGCTGCAGGAGATTCAGTGTTTCCAGCTGACTGGAACGTGTTCCTTGAAATACCATAAGCGCTTGGAGTAACCTATTAAACAGAGCCTTCTGCACGAGCCATGTGATGCATGTTGTCAAATTGTCAGCCACGAGGCAGCGGCTGCTTTAAAAGTGTACCACGGTCACTTTGGAGCAACATTCATCCCAACTCCCTCGGAAATCCAGCACCAATTAGACAGCTGCCGAGGAACAAAAGACGCGCACTTAGAGGCTCCTCATTATGATGATTCCCTAATTGGTTCTAGTCTTGGAAGTGGTATCAGTATGATTTTCCATCTCCGCACGCTCAGAAATACTCGCAGGCACGAGGCTCGTCTCGGTACAAATGACTCGTTGGTTTGACTGGATCGCAGGCGTCGAGCTGAACCTGCAGAAATTAGGAGCAGCGACAGAGTGAGGGAAGATTTTTAAAGTTTACACTGAACTGATGTAACTCACTGCAGCAGAGAGCATTAGCATACAAGCTGCAAGCTACAAGAGCAGACTTGTTTTTGCGTTCCCTTATTATTTCTGGAGACTGATATCGCCATTTGGCCTCTGTGATCGTGCAACACGTGGGACGTTTCACGATTGTAACCTCAACATCCTTCAAACTTAATGTTCCACTCATGGTTAAATTTGCTATGTGAAGTGAATTAAGAGATTTAGTTGCTATTATTATTTATTATTGCTATTTTATGCGGAATATAATGAATATATTTAGCTTGGTCATTTTACATCATCTCTGGTGGACATGAAGTCTCCCCATCAATATTATCAACATTGGTAAAGACTGCATTAAGATTTTCTTAGGCCTCCAAACAAAAAGGCAAAATTGAAATTGCCAAGAACTCGTCTGCCCATTTTGTACCACTGCTACTGTCTATGGTTCATGTTTGTTTAATCTAAGCAACGATAATCAATCAATTTGTATCGCAAGTGCTTTACAGAAAAAAAACAATAAAAGCAATATCAACCACTCCCCCAACCCCCATCCACGCACAAAGCAAACAATATTAATGGGAAGAAAATTCTTCACTGGGGAAATATGAGGTGTTACATCAGCAATAAAGTAATTAATAATTAAGTAGATAAAGAAATGGCGATACTTAATACAATGTAAGCTGAATATTTATGGAGTGTAAACAGGATCGTTTTTTTTTTTTTATGAAGTGGATATATAGTGCAGGTCCCAGAATTTGGTGCATGTGGTCTACAGGGAGCTGCAGGGCAGGTTGTAAAGTCTGACAGCAGCAGGAAGGAAGGAACCGACCTGTGGTACCTCTCAGAGTCGAGATTTAAAGAGAAAAAAGAAGTAGTTGGGAGGAAACAGGATGGGAATGGTGGTGTAAAAGTCATGTGTTTTGTTGACCATCTATTTACCATCACTGAAGAAATTCTGTAATTCTCTCAAATAAAAGATCGTGCAGTTTGCTCAGGAGAGTGGGCTGATAACAGGGAATTTATGACTATGTGAGCTCATTAATTACTAATTTTTAAAAAAGGAGTGAATTATGCCTTTCCTTGTGCCTGTAAAGAAATCTCATTACCTTAATTACTTTTTTTTCTCAGTAAAATATGCTTAGGTTATTCCATTTCATTATGACAAGAAAAGAATAGGGAGTTTTTTGGGGCGTTCTGATTGCGGTTCGTGAATCTGAAGGAGAGAAAGGAGCTGCGTGTATTTATAGTAACGAGGAGCTCAGCCACAAACTATCACTTATACTGGTTAAGTAAGTTTGGAAGTTTGTTGTTATGTGAAATGGACACTTTCCCATGTCCTTCTCAACTGGTTACCATGCACTACGCAGAGAGGATGCTGCCTTTATAAGCACCCGGGAAATGATTGAAGTCACACAATCGATTGCCGTGATGTTATAACCAGGAAAATGGAAAATGCAACACGGGCTGGAAATAACCTGAACGCTTTACAGCCGCTGCTGCTGCCGGCAACAGTTTCTGAGAAGACCTGAAAGATTTAGTCATGTGCTATTAATACAGCAGTTGCACACAACAGATTTCTGTTTGACAAATCTACTCTGCTCTGCGAATTAATATGTAAGTGAAGAGGAGATAAATTGGGCATGAAAAAGCTCTGAGATAATTATTATAAGAGCAAAGTGTATTTAATGAAGGAGGCTGTTGGATATGGTTGAAAGGTCCAGAAAAAAAGCTTGTAAATAAACCTTGTGTAGAGGATATTTCATCACAGTCTACTTCAAGCCTTTCTAGAATGGTCCCATAGAGAATACATAAATAAAACAAGATATGGGACCTTACCATTTTTTTGTAATTTCTAATGTCACTAGATTGTATAAAATTGTATTTGTCATTTCTCCAGCCTCATTTTAGCCTTAAAGGACAAATTTACATTTTTAAAGCCTTTAAAACATAACCGCATGTTAGCATAAGCTATAGGACAGTCCTTACAGTGAAATCAAATTACAAAGGCCAATATGCACTGGAGGATTAACACAACTTGTTCCAATGTACTCTCTTATTGTTGTCACATCACATTCTTCTATTAACAACTCAAAAATGGTTGATGATAGTGATATTTTTCTCATTAAATACCAGTATAATATTGTGTTTGTCTGGTATGCGTCTCCAAATATTCATAACAAAGCTCCAGTGGGATCTCCATAACCAATTTAGTTGTGTGGGGCAGCGTAAATGGGAGATTCTATTTAAGTCCAGAGGAATAACACACACACAAACACACAAACACACACACAAACACACACACACACACACACACACATCTGCTGAGTTATCACTTGTTTTACCGTCTTCCAGCTCAAGGCTTTTTCTCCTACGTCTTTCGCCTGTTCCCACTTCCTGGATTACATCTGAGCAAACAGGGTGACTCTACTGCTTTTCAATTAAAGGGACATGACATGCTATTCATTGCGGTGACCTCACTTTGCAGTTTAAGCTGAGAAGATGGGATGTTTTTGGGAGTTTGAAAAAAATGTCTCGTGAGGACAGATAGGGAATATAGAAACTCTCTCTCTGAGTCAAATATGAATTTTGAATTGCAGGCTGCAGCGAGCCGGCTGAAGGTGAAATCCCAAACCTGGAAGGTAATCAAAGTTTCTGCTGTATTATTTTTTCTTTAATAAGCTCAGAGAACATGAGGTTGATATTTGGCCACTGCGATGTCATTTTAAAGCCAAAGGTAACAAAGCAGGAGAAGGCTGTTAAATTCGAACAGAAATGCTGCCCTTCATCCAAATCAAGGGCACGCTGCTGAGGTGCCGTTCGTCTGTATAGCATCCCACAATGCTGGGAGGCATGCGAACACACACATTCACACAGACGCACAAATGTGGGATGCATTAGTGAAGCTGGCTGGTCTTCAACTACAAAACCATGATGCTGCGGTGGGTTATTATGAGTGGGAGTGGGCAGGCTTTTCACCAAGGGACTAGGAACACAAGCAGCCTGACCCCCTTCCCTATAAACTAACTGTATAAGCACACACACACACACACACACACACACACACACACACACACACACACACACACACACACACACACACACACACACACACACACACACACACACACACACACACACACACACACACACAGCTTCACACGTGGAACATTGAAAAGCCGGGTGTTGGTATCAGCTCCAGAGAAAATCTTTAAAGTGTCCCTCACAGGCTCTGTGATCTGCTCGTGCTGTGATCACATGATGATGGATGGGGGGATGGAGTAATGAAAGAGGAGAAAAAAAAGACCTCGTTCTCTCCCATTAACTCTCCCATCGCCTTCTCTCCAGCACTATCTGTCTGCTGTGCGCTGTACGTCTGCGTCGCTCTGTCTGTCCCTTTCTGTCGCTTACAGGGGTGAGAGAGAGGGGGAGGGAGGGAGGGTTACGGTCCTCTGTTCACACCTCATTAAAGACCAATACGGCAGACATAGATTAAGAGGAGTGGAGTGTGTGTGTCTGTGTGTGTAATGGTTTGTGAGTGTGACACTGTTCAAGGAAACATGCAACAAGAGTTCGGTGGGGGGAAAATAAATGAAAGCAAACCCTGTTAGTCACAGAGTCGTACAGTAGAACAGCAAGTACCAAACTCAACCTGTAAATGCCTCTGGTTTGGTTTTCCTGTGCTGGTCCCCACTGACCCACATGAAACCTAACTTGTTTGGGGGTCTGAAGCCTGAGGGCAGCTGCCCAGTTGGTAAGCCAACCTTGACAAGGCCTAGAACAACTTTTGTTTAACCTTCTACCTCCCATTTTTCTGCCTCCAGGCCAGAGGCGCTATTTTGTATGTACTTCCAAATACTGCTCGAAGTATAAAAAGGTAACATGTTAAATTATTGTTAAATACTTAAATATAACATCCTAGCACAGGTTGTGCAGGCGTTTTCTTTTAAACCAACCTATTGGACAAAATAAAGATTCAAATTGATGTTGTGTTGCGTGATGACAATTCAGACTTGTCAATACATTGCTCTCCAAAGTCATTAGCAATCATTGTCTAGGTAAACAAACGCAACATTTTGTGACAGCCCATCCAGCAGATGTGGATATATTTTCAGTCTAGACAAGTGGTGGAACTAGCAACAGATCAATACCCCGTCATTCACGGGTCCAACTCACAGCAGAGTACATGGGTGATATCTTAAAAATATGAAATCTCCCTGCATTCAGAGCAACAACTGTCCAACAAGATGATGAATCCCTGACGATTGTTGAATTGTTTTTAATGCAAGTGATACCACTCCAACATGGTTAATTCCACTGAAGCTGAGAAAGAATGTTGTGAAATGCTGTTCTGCTTTTTTATCTATTGCCCAAAAGGTATTTGAGCAGCTGAGAGATGAGGAATTATCCATTACACAACAAAACCTAAATAAGGAACTGGAAAATAAAAGTGCGCTTAAAAGACGAGGCGAGATTTGAAGACCTCATTGTGTTGTGAGCGAGAACGTCCTCAAGCTGGACTGAAGCCGGAGGGAGCTCCTCAGCGCGAGGACGGAGAGGAAATTTGTCAGCAGCTGTCAGGGACTGTTAAAGTTTGGAGAAAGAAACAGGCCTCGTCCTCTGGGCAGGGGATAAATGGATCAGGTTCCCAGGTAACCAGCCAAGAGAAATCTTTCATTTGATCAAATCTGTTGGTAAATAATATAAGAAATCCTGATAAGCAAAAAAAATGACATTAAATTACTATGACTAAACACTCACAATCAGAGGATAATACTCAAGTTAACTACAGGAATAAAAAACTAGTAGTCACCCAAAGTTACTGCACTCGGTACATATTGTGCTGTTTTTCGAAGGTATACAGACCCAGTCATCAAGTACTTACAGGGTTTTATTGTGCACTTTTCTTATTCATGGCGGAGTTAAACAGGTCAATAGCCTGGAAAAATGGCATTGTAAATTGTTAATGTGACCTCGGCTGAAGGAAACGGGCTTTCATTACCACACAATAGAATGTGTACATTTCCCTCAGCAGACAGACCTCACCAACAGCACGGAATGCACAAAATGTGCAGACCAGTCAGATTATACACAACAAGCTCAGTGTTCAACAATGATGCTGCTGGTGCCTGTGATGGTGCTGTGTGGGAGGAACTGTATATTTTATACTTCCGGCAAAATAACTGTTATTTCAGCGGAGGGAGGACCGTGACGCTGTTGCCCTGAAAACTCTGCCCGAGGAAAGCTGGGGTGAGATGGAGCCGGAGCTGGGGTGACTGCTGATGATGAAGTTGACCACTAAATAAGATATTTGACTAAAAATAAAACATAAGAGACCTGGATTTAAATTTCTTCATAAACTGTTATTTACCCATTTCAGGTTTCTATAGATAAAATCCCATACAGGTGGGATGACCGTCAGCCGGTCCTCGGCGTGCGTGATGCAATCGTCATGACGACAACAATCATGGAACTCAGAATGTAGTAGCTCAACAACTGCGACACAACAGAACCACAACGCAGTCCGGCAACGCATGACATCACCCTAGAGCAGAGTGAATACGTGGGAATCCTGCAGAAATTGTACACGACTTTGCTTTTTAGCCCATTTGTCATTGAATCAAAGTATCCGGCTGGGAATTCATCTCTGTCTTGATAAAAGCACATTTGATTTGAACTGCCGCATTGATCTTGTAGAGCGGCCAAGTGGTGAATTCATAAATTAAATGCAGCAGATTTTCTCAAATCTCTTGTTCTATAACTGATTCACAGGGATGTTTTTGAAGTTTCTTGAGAGATTACATTCGAGACATTGACAATACTGCTCCTGCCCCGGGGCTCGTAATAATATTACTCTGATGACCTCTCTGCAGTGGACGCACTCATACAGTACATAACAAATGCTGGAGGATTTGTTGTTGCCTGCCATTCCTCCTCACCCTCAAATCTTCCAGTCCTTCTCCTGCCAAAATGTTCTGTTGGCTGGAGGTCTTTAGACTGCGCAGGTTATTAGAGTAAATTGAATTTACTGTCATGTACCTGGAGCCACCCTGTGATGATGAGTGCTTTGTGGCATGGCGGGTTATACCACTGGAAGTATCCACTTACTCAGGCCACAGATGTGGTCTGCAGCATCATGGGTAAGCTGTAGGCTTTTATGGGCCCAAAGTGGCACTCGAAAAAAAGTCTCTTAACATTGTAACATTCCCACCATAGGACTGTAACCAATGCAGGATGAATACACATAGTTTTCATTTCCACTGTACATACAGTCGTCCTCAATTTTGGTGAAGCCTTTCCCAGTGTGGCCTCATTTTCTTGTTCTTAGCTGGCAAACCTAGATCCTCTCACCACAGCCTCTGCACACCACTGGGATTTCATTAACACAACTACCTTGATGTCTGGCAAATGGTCTCTGACCTCGCTCACCTATAGAATTACTGGGAACCCCCCCCCCCCCCCCCTCTGTACACTCTAGTGACTGAAAACACTAGACACTCTTTTGCACCAACAATCACAAATCACACCACATAGATGAAACTCCGTGTTCTTGTTAAAATTGATATTTTCGAGGTGCTACTTGTTAAAAACAAGCCACGTGCACTGGGAGTCTTCCCAAGCTAAAACGTTGAACTTTAAAAGCTCTGAAAACGTATTATTGGAGAAGAATGAACCCTAAAGAAATGACACAGCAACACTCTCTAAGGATACTTGTTGGAAAATACCAATATAGGAACCCTGCAGGAAGAGAATATAATAAGGGTATATTTCCTTATTGACGAAGGTGTTGTTTTAGAAGATCCATCAAAACAATTGAATATGAGAGCGCTCACAGGAAGGGACAATACATTCAGTGGAAATCACATAAATCATATAACAGCGCTGGGAATAGCTGCAGCGACTTCACTCTCCAGTGAACGACACAATACATGATTAGCCACAGTGGTCATATATGGTACATATGAGATTTCGGCTGTAATGAGATTTTAAGCAGGAGCCACTGTAAACAATTGCACCGCGGAAGAAACAACGCGATCAACACGTGGATCATGTGCGACTAAACATGCGGGGCTCGGAAAGAGTGGCTTGTTCATTAGGGAGGCCTGTACTCATTACTCACCTTCTCTGCGGCGGGAGCCAAACGCCTCAGAAACGTGTTGTTCGATTGAGGAGGGTGGGAGGAGGCGGGAGAGGAGGGAGGGAGGGAGGGAGGGAGGGAGGGAGGGTGATCCGTTTCAAGCACAAGCTAAAATATCCCAGAGGGCAGGAGTTGAGGATGATGATTCAGAGCAGAAGGAGATGGTGGTGGAGGAGAAGGGGTGTTTGGACAAATACTTTATGACAGTACTCAAGTAGATTTTTCAGGTATTTGTACTTCACAAATATCTGTTCTTTCAACTCCTTACATTTTTACAATTTTTATTTTGCATCATCGAGCGCCGCCTTCCCAGCATCTAGACAGATTTCTACCTAAATGGACAGTAACACAGAAAAGACGATTCCTAGTTCTGTATCTGTCTGTAAAGCACAACATAACACTGCGTAAAAGGACGTATCAAAAGGGGAAGGCTGAGCTGTTCTGTGTTAAGCTATAAACTCTAGATAGTTGTTATCTCTGAATGAACTTTATTTCCCGTTGTGCTGGTACCTTGTGGTGGTGGGGAGGCTTTAGCCCCTGGCAGCTCTAACCAAACAGGACAGGTCAGTGGGGGAGAGGAAATACACAAATCAGCACCTGGTTCTCCACCCAGGTGCCCCGTAAAACTACAGTGCAGTTATAGAAACAATGACAAATGCAACTGCCACGTGTTGTCCTTTACAGACATCAATGGTGAAAAGGTGTTTTTTGTATCTTTTTTTAAATGAGGCGTAAATGCCAGCCTGTGAGTTGTGGAACTGCACGGAGGCTGTTATCAAAATTTTTGGATCATTAAGATTGTTTCGATGAAATCCGGCATTTCCAGATGAAAAGGTTTGGTCCTGATGGAAGTTAAAGTGCGGCAGACCAAAGACAGACATTTACATCACTCAGGAAAATTTATTTTTATCTCAGAGTGACGAAGTGGAAAAACATGCTGCCATCTAACTATCCTTTTTTCCTGATTGCACCTTTAAAGAGCTTAATAGCTCATGTTTAGAAGCATTTCTAAGATGAATTCGGGAGAAAGGTGTCCGAGGAGTATTAAACTGTTAACATGCAGAGTGCTCTGCCGACTAAACGTGTTAGCATTCTGCAAAGACTTCTTTTCCTCTGCAGGGGAAATCTAGGCCATTCCTGCAGCATGAAAACCCACTGAATTAACAAAAGACAGAATGTGACAGAAAGTGGACAGATAAGCCCTGTTGACAGATTATAATATTCAAGGAAAATAAAGAAATCAGATCTCTAAAATTTCCATTGAGCATGAATATTGTTGAGGAGGAGTTGAAGAAATGAAAAAAATGTACTATTGATTTAAAAACCTTCTTTCATATACTGTGTTCTGAGCGTGCAAGCTTGCTGTTTGTCTTAGCTTTAAATCTAACGACTCGACAGGCAATACCTCTGTAATTTAAAGGTGAATTAATCTTGAGTACTCACTGGCTGTCATAAATTCTCCCATTTTTACCCCAGTCTGCTTTCCAGTTCATATATTCAGAGCAATCAATAGGGGTATAACTATGTATATATCGAAGTGGGAATCAGCTTGGCAGGTTGCCTTTGGCAACGCTACACTTCCTGCTTTGGCAACGTTAGTCTCCAAAATGGATGTCTCCAGTTCTATATAAGGACTTACTGGGAGTGTTTGAGAAAAAGGCTGTTTGCTTTAAAGGTATTCACGATAAATTTGAATTAAAAGAAAAAGGTTTGGAATGGCAACGCCTGCCTGGAAGGAGAGAAGAAACAGTGAGTTCTGCTTTCTTAAAAACTGGAAATGAAGTGAGAGAAAGTTGCAATTAGGCAGATGTGTAAACCGAGGCTGTGTGCTGTGATTAATCATGATTGCTTTAATTACACTTTGTTTTTTTCCATAATGAGGACTAAAAAGAGACAAACAGCGGAGGGAAATATAGAAAATGAAGGATCTTATGCCAAATGACAATCTGCAGCCACACAGTAACTATATTGAGATTTCAGCGCTGTGGATATTAAAAATGCCAATTCTCTCCCTGCGGCAAATAAGTTCTCTCTCATTGCAGCTCCTGCAGCACAGTGAATTATTTCTCTGCTCCGTCTGTAAAAACTTGTCTTTTAACTCCATTATTTCCCTATTTTCCATAAGCAAAGCCATGTCTGATACAATCTTTTAATTAAGATTTTACAAGTTGCTTCCTCCAGCTCAAAAATGATTTCTTTTAGTGTTGCTGTGCGCTTCGCACAGGGACAAATTAGAATATCTTTGTTTAGCTTGGCAGCTCACTCATCTTGCAGATCTCAGCGTCACTGCGGACCACTTCTTTGTTTGTTCTTTGCTGCAGAAAGTTCATGTTACTTAGACGATGTACAGAGGATCCCCGTAACCCAGAGGTTCTTAAAGGCATTGTGCTTCAGGAAGGTTTTTAGTGTAGTCGTACATTCAAACCAATATAAAACAATTCAAAAATGGAAATGTTTAACTGGTCACCATCTTTAATTTCTTCTGTTCATTAAAAGCAGCGGTGATGGGAGGAAGTGGAGAGGCGTCGTCCATCTTTATGCACAGTCTACGGTTAAAGCCTTCAGATGCAGTTTCTCTAAATCAGAAACCTTGGTAAATATTTAAATGACTGGAACATTTTACAACTGCTCATTTGAAATGAATGTTTATTCTTATTTTCCTTTGACCATCATTTTTATTATTGTAACGGTCATACTAACATTGCACCGGACAAAACTTGTAGTGAGCAGGGATCCGCATGACGTCGCTGCATTGAAATCCAATCAGGCAGGTGTCTCGGTTCATGTTACTTACGCTTAGTGGCAAAAGAATTGCTTTCATTAAGGAGAAATTAGGCCTGGGGAGGTATTGTCCCACACTGTCAAACCCTAGTGACCCTGCACCAGATTCACAGTATGACAGGTAATTGGCTTGTCATCATTAATAAAGGAGGAACATGTTGCCCAAAGAGAAAGGACCTGAGCTGCGAGTTGGTCTCAGCCTTCAACAAAACCAATTATTTTTGAAACATTTACAGGAAACTGTGCAATCCAAGAAGCAAACCAGATTCCAGTTGTTTTCAACCCTTACAAATTTAAGCCTTTCATGGTCCAACAGTCCTCTCAGCATAGTTTACACGTCGGTTGCAGCTATGTAGCCAACCCTTGTATGTAAGTGGCTGTATGAAATCTATACTGTACTTCAGGGCATGTTGAGCATGATAGTGATGCAGTAGCCACAAGATGCACGTAAGGATTATTGCATAACAGGCGTATCTGTAATAAAACAGGATGGCGACATGAATAAATATGGTTCTCTCTCAATGCTGCTTTTAAAAAAAAAAAACAGGGTTAATCAAATATTGGCGTTTGACTTTAACACATGTGAGGATTGATTGGTGGTGTCTGAAATGTAAATATATATATACTTTTTTTTTTTTATATAAATATGCTTTGGCATGTGCATCTGCATTATTCATCACAGCCGCCTCCAAACACACCTCTGGAAAACTTGATTAAACCACTGGGCTGAAGCACATCCATAAACAGGTGACTGGCACAGAGTGACCCTCATTGTTCAGTTTTCAAATAAGAAGCTGATAACTGTGTCGCTTAATAATAATTCTAACATCCTTGTGAAATATGACTTATAAAGATGACAGGTTTATTTCGATCTATGCAGTGGACACACACTCCTATTCCCTCTCTCCCGTTCAAACACACACATCTGAACCCCCCCGTACAGTCCTCTGGCTGACGACCAACAAATGAACTCTGGCTGACATTGTCTTGCATCATCATTGCAAGTTTTTCGAAATGACACTGTTACCCCCGCTAGCACGCGATTTTGATCGAGTGACATCACAATCACGGTAACCCTGAGCACGGCGAGTTTCGATTTTCAACAGACATCTCTATGAGTAGATTAGATTAGATTAGATTAGATTCAACTTTATTGTCATTGCACAGAGTACAAGTACTGAGACAACGAAATGCAGTTTAGCATCTAACCAGAAGTGCAAAAAAAAGCAGTAAAAGTGCAGAGTATGTGCATATGTAAACTGGAATATGTAAATAAATAAGATATGTACAGTAAGAAATAGATATGGAATATGAACAGTATTGATACAAGACTAGCAGCAATTGAAGTAGGTAGTGTAGATATGATAAGTGTATATAAAGTGCAGGTGTAAGTATAAGTGGTGGTAGTAAGTGAGATCAAAATGAGAAATGAAGTGAATGAGGTAGTAGTAATATTATATACAGAGTAAGTTCAAAGGTATGGTATGATATAATTACGATGAATACACTATGTGCAAGATAAGTATATAAATAGATATAAATATGAATACACTATAGGTGGGATAATACAGTAGTAAAAAAATAACAGTCTAGTGCAAATGTCCAGTGGCTGGAGGAGGGTGTGTGGCAGTCCAAGCCAGGGTGGAGGGGGGAAGTACAGTCACTGGAGGAGGTGTGTGTGTGTGTGTGTGTGTGTGTGTGTGTGTGTGTGTGTGTGTGTGTGTGTGTGTGTGTGTGGGGGGGGGGGGGGGGGGGGGGGGGGGGGGGTGTATCACCGTGGTGCAGAGTACACTTGGTTCCCAGTCACCAAGATATGATTCAGACTGGGTGGGAAAAAAACATCGGCCTCGGTAAACTCATGCTGTAGCGTTGGGATAGATCCAGGCTGGAAAAGTGTGAATAAATGATTACTTGCACGGTGTATTTCGAGCACAGCTGCTTGTTATTCGTGACATATAGCTCTGCAGCCGGTGTTAGCGTTCTCTCTTGAGTATTCAGGTTGGCTATTTTTTTTTCCAATTGGGTCTAATTACCCTTGGATCTGTTTCAAGCCAGGTTGGACTGTCCTTAGGTCCCCTTTTTAGACATGCTCTACCATTGGTCTGTTTCCAACCAATCAGATGTGTCACTCATCCCTTGAGTGTTGCGGGGGGGGGGGAACTGGAGCCTTTTCCACAGACATCGGACGAGATTTCTTCAGTTAATCTAAAGCAATTCTGCATGTGTTTGTTTATGTCCATGCAGACATAGAGAGAACATGCATCGAGTTAAAGGAAAAAAATGCAACCGCAGATACTCTACTGTCAAAGGTGTTTGTTTTTTTTATGTAGTGGGGTTTGAAAAGTCTGCAGCATTTTGTTCTGTACGGCTGAAACAAATGTGTACAATTAATGTCTTTGTGGATCTGTGAATGAAGGGTGGTGGGAGCAGTTGCAGGTTCAGGCTTGAACATCTCCAACAATAGGCATTGAACATTCACTTACATGAAGCCTTTAGTTTTCTCCTGTATCCACTGTGGTACTGAGGCTGCAGAGAGAATAGGAAACTAGTATTTCTGCAGTGGTGTGATTGTTGTGTGAAATGCGGGCTGGATAAAGACGCCTTTGCGCTTTCGACTCCAACCGACACAAACCCTGACATTAAAATACTTTAGTGCACGAGGAAACAAACAGCTTTTGCTGCACTAGAAAAAGATCTGGTTGTATGAAACTGTTTCATCTCCATTTCCACAAAATACAAACCCACTCATCTGACAGTACAAGCTCTTCTCCTGCTAAGATAAGAAATACTTTGATGTCCCTATAGGGAAACAAAAAAAAAACATGTGGATTCCATACACATAAGCATACACACCTAGCATCATACATATCTCTTTCTGTATTACTAAAAATGCATTGTGGGATTCTGTGAGTGCAAAGAGCTGTGTGCGATCGAATGTGACTTGAATAATGCAAGCGTGCAACACGTGCATTACAAATGCAGCCTTTACTCCAGATCTATCAAACATCCCCTTCACCTCCAGCCCACTTGCTTCTCTCCACCTCCTGCCAGTGCTCCTCGTGTGAGTCAGTAACCTCCCGTGCCCACAAACCCACAACATCCACTCCTCAAAAACACACACACACACACACGCACACACATACACACAGGAAAAACAGGAAGGAAAAGAAAACTGCGAGGCTTCTGAGCAATCTGTGTATTAACAGCCCTGGTCTCCCATTCAGTGACCGAATAAACCGGCCAGCCCCCTGTGAAAAAAACATGTCTATTTGACTTGAACTCTATTCCCGCCTTCTCAGCGTGTTGCCAGCGGCCTGTTTAATTCCTGATTGGTGCCATTTCTGCACAGTGCCCCCTCCTATCGCCAAGCTGTGAATCCAGTTTGTGCACCGTGCCTCCCATTCCCCTTTCCTTCTCCCTTTCTCGCACTGCCTCCCCCCCCTCTTCCTTCCTCTCAACCCCCTGTGCCACTGGCCTCGCAAATCTCCGGAGGCCGGCAGTGCCAAGCGTTCCAGCTGTTTAAACAGGTCAGTGGTTAGTGGCCGGTGCCAGCAGGGGTAGCTTTGCCATTGTGGTGCCCTACATCACTGGTTTGTGCTAACACCCCCTGAATCGGTTGTCCCATTGGGAACTGTACTGTACTGGTGGATTTACAGCGGGGTCTAAAAGCCTGAGCCTGACATCGAACCCCACTGTACATACACTGTACTCCCTCAACCTCGTCCTTTGTTTCTGACTTTGATATTGTTGCAAAGAAAAAAGCTTTTTAATGCTCGGTGAAAAGATCAGAGCTGTGTCACAAAGGCATTAAAACACACTTAATTTAAGCTGGCAATGTAAAATCACTGAGTGTGCAGAACGGTAGAGCAGCCGGCTCCTTCCATAAACAAGGATGATCCTGGGGAGATGTGCTATACATAGACGATGGGAAGAGGGAGAGACATTCATGCAAGATTTAAGCCTCTGGAAAGTGAGACACGGCTCCTGCAAAATGAGAGGGTAACTCATTACAAGGCAGCCTTTTCCCTGATATCTTTTATTCACAATTCTACATTGTCATTCCAGCAAGATGTGCAGTCAGACCAGTGCATGACTGGGAAATATCTGCACTTTTGTTCCATTTAGTTCTCAAGATTAGAAGAAAAAATCATTAAGGATGGAAAGACATTTGACAAAAACCTCCCGCGCACCGTCCTCCTCACTTGGAAACACGGTCTGAAATGTTTCTCTGAATAAGATCCTTGTCGAGCTGTGATAATCTGACGCAGCATTTCATGCGAAAAATGAAGGACGCAGAGTTTTTTTCTTTTTTTCTCCCTTCCTTTAAATTTCCAATTAAAAAAAACGATTTGTTTGATAGCTCCGCAGTACTTACAGACTTCACAATATCAGACAGTAAAATGTGAAATGGCTGCTTCAAGTCATAAAGGTCAAAGTCAAAGTCACATTTTATGTTTGGATTACAGAGCCGTGGTGGAGAACAGTAGTACAGAGGATTTAAAAAGCAGCAGAGGAGATGATGTACTACAGAAATTGTTCTAATATATACATACATAGTATGTAGTTGTCAGAGCAGGCTGATTTTAGAAACAAGACTAATAATGCCACAAAGTAGAATGCAAGTAAAAGCATACATATCTGGGGGATTATCCATACGTATCAGCAGAATGGTAATCATATGAATATTATTTTAAATATTTCCCTGTCTATATTTGGCCTCTTAAGATGAAAGCATACCAGCACATGCAAGCAGGTTGCCCAGGAGATTTATACAGCAACCCCTGCAGGGTAATTAGTACAGAGCATTTACGTTAGGGGGACAAGAAAATACATGTTTTACTCATAATAATAATATCTGCTCTTGTTTTTGTGACATTTCTTTTATATAAAGACTTTTCCCAGAGAGAAAATCTCAAAAGATATTTTCTCATTGTAAGATCATCATAGATTTCACCCTTTTTCCTTGATTTATTTGTTTGGTTTCCATCTTATTTTTTTAATCTAAAGAATATTTCCCTGTACCCCACTTATCTAGTAATAAATATCAGGGTTTATAATCTGTAGTCATATATTGTGTTTATATCTGTTTATATATTTTCTTTATTATATAAAATGTTCCTCTTCTGTAATTTTGTGTTACTTTTTATGTTGTAACATTTGACACACAAGGTATAATTGTGATGAATGAATAAACCAATGCATATGCAACAGAAAGCTACGGCTGGAAAAGCACTTAAGAGAAAATAAAACACCACAGTGAAACTAACAAAACCTGCCTGAACTTATTTAACACAGACATTAAAGCTGCTTATAGCTCTTATGGAAAACAGGTTAGCAAATAATTGGCTTTTTAAACATCCAGCAGTGACTGAGCAACATCACGATTCAGTGGGAGCATTGTTTGTGTTCACCTGATGCATGTCAACACCTTTAGTTGCTTTTCTTTTAGCTTCGGTTTGTTCTCCAATGTGCACAGATACAGAACATTCATATGAGACGATTCCATTGTTAATATGGAAAAGAAATAATCGTGGATTTGAAAAACTAGCGCTGGAAAACCATCTATTGTATAATTTGAGCATGAAAGGTTAGGGACGTGACGGTGGCTCATTCCAGTTTGTCAGCTGTCGTCATGTCCAATGTGTCCATTGTGTACATGTGAATCATGTGTGTGCAACGTGAGTGCATGCAACACACACAGCAACACAAGTCGGCAGAGGAATCAAAGTCTGATGTCACGGAGGGGGGGCACTTAGTGCTAATGACGGGTCTGCCCCTGTATGTATTGTAAGAGATAGTTCATTGAAATTACAATCTAATTAAGACATGCTCCAGATCTGTCATAGGGAGGACTGAGATGTATTAAATCTAGTTCTGTGAGCCCCATGTGAGCTGAATATGAACTAAGCATACTCACTCACTCTCTCTCTCTCTCTCTCTCTCTCTCTCTCTCTCTCTCTCTCTCTCTCTCTCTCTCTCTCTCTCTCTCTCTCACACACACTTGGCTCCGCTCATGCTCACTTTCATATCTCTGCATGTGGCAAACACATTTCGCCTACAGACGCAGCTGACCAGTCACCCCCCCCCCTTGAGGATCTGAGCCACTCGCCCACAGACTCTCCACATCAAAGTTAATTTCCGGACTCGTCCAGATGATAGAGCAGTGTGTGGAGTGGGGTCTTGGCTCCGCTGACTTGTGCGATGAGGCGTACTACTGCGCACAGTGCAGGGCGACATCGACACGAGCAATCAGCACAGCGGAGGGGTGTGCGTGTTTGTGATTATGCTCTGAGACCCGACCTGATGCCTTCGTCGGCGCTGAACATGGCGGCCTCTCTCCTTCCAGCCACAGCACAGGATCAGTTTTCACTGTTACGATCAATACGTCACCCTCGGATTTGCTCCAGCCCACATATGTGGTAACGACAACGCGTGGTAGGCGGTGACGGCTCTATCAGCACAGGGGCGAGATTTTAATTGGCTGCTTTCGCTGTCGGGGAGTGCGCAGACCTTTTGATTTGGCCGGACACGGTGAGTTTTAATTGGCATGGATAGAAAACATGAGGGAAACACATTAGTGCTCAAGTGCTCAGGCATGAGCCACAGTAATTTATTACATAGACCATCCAATCTGAAACGCTACCAGGCTCAAAATGTCATTAAACTTTAATATAAATGAGGAACTGATGGTGTCATGAGCCACTTAAGTAGCCATCACTAAGTCCTGTATGTCTTCGGCTTATGACATAAATCTCTCTGTTTAATATACAGCAACTAAACAGAGTGAGAAGAGGAGAAACCAGAATGACGCCCATCAGTCCCCTGATGAAACCACGTTTAAATTCACTACATTCTGATTTTTATTTCGTTCTGCAACAAACCGCATATGGGCAGAAGCAGGACGTGATGTCATAATTCATCAAGAGATTATTTTTTAGTATTTTTGTATCAGTATCGCTTTGACACACCCACTTGCTCACGGTAAATTCTGCGGGGATCTCTTGTTGTTCTCTCATAGGCTCATTCAGACATTATCCAGAGCTTACGAGGGGATTGGCCAGAAGAAAGTCTGCAGAGAGTCCGGAGGCTCTCACACGGACATTAGCGTTCTCCCATTAAAACCCTCCAGAGAATCTCTGGTCTGAAACCAGCAACTTTTCTATCAACATAAATCACTCCCTGGGAAATTGGTAGAATGTCAAAGATCGGGTTATTCCTCGGGTCATGCCACACACCGAACTCCACCTCCACTAAATTTCATGGAATTCGGTTGAGTAGGTTTTGTATAATCCTGCTATTGAAATATCAACCTCAGGAGAAAAGATAATCTCCTTGGCGGTTGTAACCAACAAAACCAACATGTTGACAGGAAATAACCTCACACATCACTGAAGAAACGGCAGCAATGAGCTCCATCCTTTTTTGTCTCAAATACTGTATTTCTTTCCAAATCAAGATGGAGAAAAAGAACAAAAACCCAGATGCACAGAGAGATGCTGGAGCGTTTCCCTCTGTCGCAGCCCCCACGTTGCAACCGTTACCTCAGCGAGACCAATAAACAACAGATCCCATCTCCCGCTGAAAGTCTCCGTCTGCCCTGCTTGACACGTTGCTCCTGGGATGAATGGGATGATGCAGTGTACGGCTTGTGTGTACTACACTGAACCTTCATAGAGCTGACACCTAAATGTCCGGCGAACAGCATGAATCATTCTTTAATCATATTTTTGCGGCTCACTTCCACCAACACGACCACTTCTGGGGTGATGACTCTTGAGCTGGAAGGGAAATGGCTCTGAACCCTCACCCCCATCACGCATCCGGCCCCATATTTTTTTCCTCCTCAATCTCAATTTCCTCAAACTCGCCATGTTTATATCTTTTTTTTTTTTTTTTTTTCTTGAGAAACCTTGTGCCATCTCATAAATAAATAAAAAGCCTTGCAATGCTGCAAATACGCCCCGAGTCACTGTTCTGCCCCCGCCCTCCTCCATTTAAACTTCACCATAAGCCCGCTTTAGTGCCATTAAAATAACTTGTCATGACAGTGTAGCCTGGGAGCGGTGCAATCAATTTCCATTACATCAAGGCCCAACTGGGCATCGCCACTGAACTAAGCGCTGGTAAGCAATCTCCCTGACCGAGGGTGGTTTGTGTGTTGCCGTGTGTGTGTGTGTGTGTGTGTGTGTGTGTGTGTGTGTGCAGCATTATGGGTGTGTGTGAAAGAGCTGTACTTTCCCATAGCAATAGAACTGACAATATTAATATCCCTTTATTTAAATTCTGTATTCATTGAGACCATTTCAATCGAATTACAAATAAAGAAACAAGCTTCATTTTCCTGCACGTGCACCGTGTTGAAAATTATCGCCAGCAGAACAATTCAGACTCGTCTCGGTGCAGTGAATCTCTCCCCGAAGTGATTTAGAATGCACCTTTTGTAAAAAGCCCAATCTGCAACTAATTAACACCGGAAAGTAATTTATGCCGGAAAATTGATTTTTGCTCACTATAAATTATGCAAGAGTCCCGTCCGCCGTCCCTTCCCACCGTCTTATCTCTCCGGCGGAATCGGCAGATTGACACGTGGCTGAAGTGTCCTTGATGGGGCGTTTCTGCAAACTGTCAGAGATAGGGGCTGCAGATGTACCGCGTGTGCCTGTGGCCTTGAGGGGAGCCATGAATCTTAAGTCAGTAAAACTCAAGTGTCAGTGCTTAAAGTCAGTTAAACCACTATTGGATTTTTTTCTAAATTACAGATATTTAAGTGTAAAAGATGTGTTTTTTTTCTAGAAATTCTTAATGTTGATTCTGCACATCTCTCGCTCAGATCTCTTGCTCTGCACCGGCGCGGTGTGGAATTGCATTAGCACTAGTTTAGCGCTGATTTTCGCATCTCGAAAAGCCGAGGCACTAAGTGAGCGCTAATTAGCAGAGCGACATTAATTATGTAACACGTCATCTTAATTAGCAATCCCAGATGTACGGTGTGTCAGAAGAGCATTTGTAAGCACAGTTTGCTAATTGATAGATACAGTCTCTGGCAGGATTGTGTGACAGCGGCCGACCTGTGGAAGGCGGCGTGCGGTTCGGTAAACCGAAATGAGCGGGAATATGAGTGAACTTCTGTAAGTGAATTATTTCAAATAGGGGAGAAGTTGAGAGACTTTTTCCGATGGTTTTTTACTTTGGTTGCAGGATTTAAAATGAATATACTCTGCAGTTAAGTTAGAGAACGCAATATTCGCCAAAAGCATCATTATAGCTGTCAATTCATGAGGTATATATCAAATAGCTTCCCACTGTTAGTAATTAAGGCCTCTAAGCTTTTGATCCCGCGTTCATGAGGGGGGATGATTGTCAGGGATTCAGTCTTCTTCCTTAAAAAAGAGCCCAATCAATGTGCTGCAGCAGCAACTCCGGCACCGCACCGCCTGACCTTTTTTTGCATTTTTGCACCATCTGTTCAAACCGGCAACACATCTGGTGCTTGGTTTCACCTGCTCCACCAAGGCCTCGTCTCCCAGGCAAAGTGGTTTCTGTAAATACTCACTCAAAAACAGTTCTCGGCTCGGATTTCCCGAAAAACGGGCTGGTTTAGTCACACATTCATAAAAGAGCAGCACAAACGATAAGTTAAGGGTACACGGACGACTGAGGCTAACCGAGTGCACCTACCATTTTACTTGCCTATTAAAGTGGCTCATGGGCACTACATGCAAAAGAGTGTGCACAGGTGGAGTACAGGGTAAACGTCTGTGCTTATCACACATGATGGTGGATTGTGCCGTTGCTGCTCCACTTGCCAACTAGGTGCCCGAGTAACACAGAAGCAAATGTGATGAGGGAGCTGAATAAATTTGTTTCACCTTTTTTACGACACAGCCTTCATCAATAATTCACGTTCCATGTAAAAAAATTGCATATGATGTAAAAGCTCTAATAGATGGAACAGGCCATATTAGTCCAGTGGGTCATATTTCTCTATGTCCAGTGAGTAACTTCACAACTCTCTGTATTAGTTTACAGTTGCTGAGCCTGTGGCACATTCTGAGAGAAGTTGTTTTTTATGTGTTATGTGCACATTATTACTCTGATGCAGTAAGTTATGGACGAATACAAAACAACTGACACATGTTTGGCCTTGGAATTGAGGAGGGAAAAATAACATACATATAATAACATGCATATGTCCATGAGAATAGGTCAAGTAACGAGACCTTGTCAAATTCAGGAATTGTGACTGTGTTTCTTCATTTGAGAAATGAATTACAACGTATTTTCCGTTCAAGCTTTTATAATCTGTCGTCAAATAAATGTTCATGCACAGAAACCTTGAACACAGAGTCCGATGCACTTCTTAACTCGATTCATTCTGAGAATTTCCCAGTGAAATGGTCTGTAAATTCCACATCACTGCTCTACACATTGTTTAAGATACCGAGCTTTGTGCAGTAAGACGAGGTGTTTTCACTCAAACAACCATTCTGGATGATGACGCTCTGAGTGCTCAAGCAACTCTCAGGAATGTCTTTGTCAGATGTGGAAAAAAGCAGCGAATCCAACGATTCTGAAAACGTTAATGTTGGACGAACGTTTCAATGTCGGAATGTAAACGTGAATATAAAACTTTCATCATTATTAAACGTATACAAACTTAATGTGCAAAGAAATATGTGGCGGTACGGATTGCCAGTATAATTTATGGGCATGATGGGTCACACTGCTTCTGAAGATTGCAACAATGATGCTACCTTCCTCAAAACTGTGAATGAAAATAATGTGGTCCATGGATTATTAGCACGATTACTCAGTCTTTACTGTTAATAACTCATCACCTAATGACTGAAACCTCTTATTGTGCTAATTTACACGCATATGAAAATCCAATGCCATGGTGAATCATCCCATTCACTCTATAAGGTGTAAAAACTAAACAACAATCTATACAGTCCCTACACTGACTATTTAAATGTAGTAAATCCTCCAGTCCACCCTTCCCTAAACCCCACGTCCCAAATCGTGTGACAAAACGCTAAAGGGAGACTGTCCTTTGTTTGCTTAAAACAGCATTTGTGCCCAGAAAGTGCCACCTCATCATACAAAGGGAGAGTGATCAAAGTCATCTCACCTTGCGGAGAGCCGGCCAAGTCAAACTCATTCCTGGAGCCCTTTATCGCCAATTTGGCCATGGGGCTGATATCTGGCAGGCGAAAAAAAAAAAAAAAAAAGCACCCGCAAACTCCCTGCCAATTATCTGTCAGCGTGTCACGGAGGCAAACAATGCAAACACTGCAGATGACGTGAGACTATAGAGGGATACAACTAGAGAGACAGATTCCCCCGTAGCTGTGGTGTCTGTGAATGTCTATTTATCTGAGGGACTCACAGTTAAATCATAGCATTGGAACGTCCCTTCGCCTGAAAGTCATGTTTGACAGCTATTCGCACATTTCAGTGAAATTATAGCCTGTGCTGATGCACTGCAGTCTGAGGACGCCACGCACCCCACATACTTCAGGCTCAGATATTTCCTCTCCCGCATCGCCCACTTCCTCCCCTGCTGTAAGCTCCGCAATCACATCTCCTGTGTGCCGCTGCATTGATGGCGCCAGCAGGTGGGGGCCCACCGGGATGCTGAGTGTGCACTACAGTGTACACACAATGCTGCTGGATTGATCAGAGCGCCGGGTTGAGGCGACTCGCCGGGTTGTGTAGTGATGGCAGGGGAATGCATAACAAACAGCCAGCCGAACCACAGGGGAGCAGGGGGCATTGTGTGTTATGGCAAACAGCTGGACACAGCAGTGAACTACAGCACTGACATGTGTAACTATAGAGGAGTTCATTAATCAATTAGTCAACTACCAGAGGAATTAAAGGTAGCACTACTGATAATAAAGCAAAACTATAAAACTATGATTAAATATGAGGATTTTGTTGTTTATCTTTATAATAAACTAAATGTACTATTATAACAATACTTATTTATCCATGTATTTAACCTTTGTTCAATAACTAACGGTATGAATGGTCAGATAAAAAACTTTGAATGTTCTGATTGGCTGCTTAAAGGTCACAGGTCAAATAAATAATATTTATTAGTTAAATGTAAACATATGTAGTTAGGTTGTGGTTGGAGTGTTTCTAAATGGATAAATTAGTTGATTTCTTCAATTAAAATGTGTCGAGTTAATTAAAAAGTTGAAGATCCGCGTGCCAGCTGGTGCACGATCAATCAAGATAAGAAAATAATAATTATAAGTTCCCACCAGGACGAAGGCAATTTGCTGGATTAATAAACAAAACATGTTTTTTTGCTCCTTTAGTCGTTTTGTTAAATGTTTATAGAATAAATAGTGTCAAACCTGGCATCCTGTTGTGCATTGGAATTTTTGTATTTTATTATTTTGTCCAGTTAATTGCTGCCTATACAACTAAATACTACTACTACTACTAATAATAATAATAATACTAATATAATAATATATAATTATACTATTAAACAAGGTAGCAACGTGCTTTAAAAAATGCATGGGAATGAAACAAGACAAATCAAAGAAGAAACAAAATAGCAATACAACATAAGAGGGCACTAATTTAAATGTTGGGTTTATATGAAATAAATAAGCATCAACTGGACCTCAGATGGCAAATTTCCAATTTAGATTTCTAGATTGTGTGAATGTGCCTTGCCACAGTTGACTATACAATTGAATCAGTTGCAATATAAGAGAGAAAAGACGAACTTGAGACTTTCCATTATTAGGTGTAAAGAAAAGCCTCAGGTTGTGCCACCTCTGATTGATATTTGGTCTGGACCTGGGTCTGAGTGTATGGCAGAGGTGGAATGTGACAAATGGCGAAATAAAGAGGTGATAAAAAGGTGGTATCATAAATCTGAAAATGCTAAAACCATAATAACAAAAAAAACACATCTCCATTTCCCGCCCTGGCATTTTGTTTTTTCTTTAGCGTGATGATTTTGTGTATTTTAATGAGATGTCCTCCTCAAAATGTCAAGAGACCTTCATCGAGTAATTCATTCAGGAAAATAGGCAGTAAAAACTCATTCCAAGTGATGAAACTCCATCCATCATGATTCACCTCTAAGTGCATTTCATAACAGCACACACATGGCGACAGTTACATTTATTTCCATTATTTGTCTTCCTGTTGTGCAACCCTCTTATCGTGACATGAGTGTAGAACATTCTAATTGTTGTTGGAGAATTAAATGCTGCAGTGTGTCTTTTGTCTTGTGTCCTAACAACGTGCACATTCACTCTTGTGTTTTTATTTTTGCACTGTTTTCATCAGCATTGTTTACAGACCCAGCAGGGAGTTGTTTTAGCTTTAACTCTGCGGGTCACCTGCTAACAAATGGAGGAAATAAAGGACGTAGGTTATATTTTAGTAAAGTGGTCGAAAACATAACTCCTGGTGAATTACACTGCTGCTGTGTAAATGCTGGATGTGTAAATAGGCGACGGATTGCTCACAAGTTCACCACATTGATTTTAAAAGGTTACATGTCCGTTTAAAAGGTCAAGTACTTGTGTCTAGTTCTTATATTTTTCATGTATCTTTGACTGACTCAATGGTTAAAATCAAATGTAGCTGGGTAACCTGTCATCAGCAAAGTCGTCAAACTTTTAAAGCACTTATCAGATTTGACTGGTGAATGTATCCATGCAGTTATTTTTCTTTTTTTTGTGATCCACTGAAAGTGCTCTCGTGGCTCTCTCCTCATTCCTTCGAAACAGGAGCCTGGTCTTGTTAAGCCTGAAATAAATGCCTGGGGGTGCAGCCATCTTGGACATTCAATATTCTACAGTAACACTGCGGTGGGAGCTTTACAGTTTGGCAGGCAGGCCTCTTATAGCAGGATATGTCGTCTCACTGAATACGCCAATGCCCCCTCTTCATTTTTCCTTATTGTATGTACAGTATTCAGCAAACAGTAAGAAATACTGGCCTGATCTGCCCGTGGAAAAGCCGGAAGGTTACAAAATAAATCAAGCAGACAGATGTTTGAGTGACAATCTTAATTAATCCACTGAATTCCCACTGCGATTGCACACAAGTCATTCCCACTGCTTCTGAGCATCGTCGGGGTGTGACGATCACAACGCCACGCCAAGGTTATGACATAGAAGCAGCCGTCGAATGAAAACAAACCAATCGCTTGAAGGAGACTTCCACAATCAGAATGGCACACAGTCATATCTCTGCCAACAGTCCCCTTATGTTCAATCCACACCAAATTTCACACACTCGCAGAGATCACTTCCATAAATGTGCCAGATTTTGTTTTTTGTTTTTCACCAAGACAAGACCAAGACTAAATATTTCCCAGGAAAAGGGTGAAAATGTCAAAAACACCCCATCTCACAAAGATAACGAGATAACCAACCAACTAACAGACAGACAGAGTTGAAAACATAACCTCCTTAATGGAAGAAAGTATATTAGAAAACAAAAAGGAAAAAAGACAATAAAGTTTACAGAGTCAACGAAATACCAAGCTGTAATAAATAACTCTCAGTCTTGAAGATTCAAAGAGTGGGAATGCACCACAGCCGGAGACAATGAATTCAAATCACCGCAGACCCGCTGAATAATGACAGGCTTCATTTTTATTCATAAGTGTGTTCTCTAATAAACTGACAAAATATCAAAGGTAATGACACAAAAAGAGATGCAGAAATTAATAAACCTCATCAGGCCCCCGCTGAGTTCACTGTGCATCAAATTCCCGAGAAGAAAAGGGATTACTTCCTGAATCCGCTCAATGCAGCTCCCCACTTCCCCACCAGCACCTTGGCCAGATTCATTATCTCCCATCAATTAAAGGAGCAATTATATTCCAACCTCCTTCATATGCTAATGAGTCAACTCCGAGATGAGAGAGGAAACTGGTAATAGCCACCAAATGGTGCTGGCAGGAGATAAACTCTGCAGTGTAGAGGTGTAAGAGCGGCCGTGGTGTCATATAAGCCAAAGAAGTAAATAGTTTATGAGTATTAGCAGGAACATAAAAGCCCTGTTAACATGTAAATGTTTGCTAAATGAGCTCATAGTGTAAATTATTGAAAACCGAATGGATGTTTGAAGTTGCTCAAACTCCAGCGATAGTGCGCCCCGGCCGCCAAAAACAAATGTCACATTTATTTTTACTCAGCAAAACTGAAGTGATTTAGCTGCTCCCGGAGAACAATAGACCAGACTGAAGTATCACAAAAATCAATATGTTTCAGCTGTAGCAGCATTCATCATGGTGACAGGGTTGCATATATTAGAGGTAATGACATCCGAGATGTGCCGGGTCAGGATGATAAAAAAAAAAAAAAACAATGATTCCAATATTGAGAGGACAACAAACAAAAGTTTATCCTGCAGCCTCTGGTGTCCGTGCACCGAAGGGACTTCTGGTTGTGTTTGTATCTAATGATTTCTTGTCTCATCACAACTGCTGTTGATCAGCACGGGGTTATGTAGCCTCAGCATCACTATGTTTATATGTATATGTGAAAATAGAAAGGTGGAATACAAAGTAGTAGAAGAAGATTAAGAGTTTCTCCGAAATCACGATGCTTGCTAATTCTAATTCCCACTTTATCTGAATAAAGACATAAGCGTGCAGTGTAGCCAATAGTTCAGGTAAGTCGACCATAGGACACAAGAAGGAAATTGTAAAAATGGCGGACAGACTCAGAGTTGTAAGTAAATTGGACTACCGCTGTTTATGCTGTTGTTGTTTGCTGTCCTCAGAAACTCTTTGAACATCCTTTGAAGTTGATATTTCTCTTTTCGTACGTAAAGGCAACATAAATGAGTCTTAAAAGTGTAAAAGGAGTATGTAGGCCACCACAACTACTTCTACTACTACTAATACAAATAATAATAACTTTATTCATACAATTACTTGTAAGGTACTCAAGTTAGGAAAATGAATAATACACTTTTGAGACAAGATAAGAAGTGGCAGACAAAGACACAAATTCCTACTTGCAATAAAAAAAACAATATTTACACAAAAAGCATCGTCCCTGTCATCATGAACTGGCATTCTTGGTGAAAATCTGAAATACATCAGAACTATTCATACTTGCAGCAATTCAAATGCGGGACACTTTCAACAAAAAGCTCAATAATCAGAAAAAGATGATGACTTGCTATGATGACAGAGATGATGGATATTGTTTTATCTTTGTCGATGACATTTCCTGTCTGCAGCTTTTCGATGCGAACCTGAAAAACCAAGTTGTAATGGCTTGGCGGTTGCATCACCACACAGCCCGTTGTTCCGTACTTGCCACGTTCCTGAAGAATCTCTGGGTGAACGCCACAAACAACTGTGTTCTAAACTTGAACTTCCACTTCTCGTATTCTTTATTGTCCACGTTTGCAGAAAATCGCCTCTAGCTTACAAATGCAGAACAGAAAACGCGTATCGAGGGGGAAGTTTTTCTCAACAATCAGAAGCGGCGGTTGAGCTGAGGAGGCCAAATAGCTCCTTTCATTTCCAACCAGTCACTGTGCAATAATATCCAATAGACGGCCAAGCAAGACACTGAAATAGCATGGCGCTATCTCGCAAGAAACCATTGTTCACTCCAGAGAAATTGGTTTTGAATGTGCTAGGCTGTGTTGCAATGAGAATCGCTTTACGCCATGAAGCTGCCACACTATCAGATCTATTCAAAATGATTTTAGGGCCCGAATTTCTGTTTGAAAGGGAAAGCAGAGGCATTTTATGCAATGGGATGTTTTCATGACTGTTTCAAACCTCTCAGGCGTTTTGGTTATTTATGTGTTTGCACTGCAAATCATGCCCCGTCCCTTTATCAACCAAACACACCTCATTGCGTGCTGCTTCAGAATAAGAGAAGCAGGTTAACATCATCAGTCCCAGCTCATTAGCTACACTGACAGTCTATTTTACACAGCAAAGTTACTGCTCCCCCTGTATATCTATTTCATCAGCCGTGCTGTATTCTGTGGTGTTTAATCTAAGACATCAAAGCTGCACCTTACAAAGAAGTCATAAAACCCAAAATTTCATTTAAACTGAACGTTGCTTCCGATCACCCAGCAAGGGAGCTCATTAGGATTTTAGCAGTGCTCATTATAATCAAATGGAATCTGACCTTTTGTCCCGTTGCACTGCTTTGAGAGGCCCTGTGGGCTGTTGATAAAGAGGGGAGTGACAAGGCGTTTGATGATGAATTTGAATTATCTGTGGGAGGTTGATAATAATATTACATAAAGCCTCATGTATACTTATAAAATAAAGATAAGAAAACAAATCATACAGGCAGAAAGGTCAGGTCTGAACCACAGATCTATAAATGGAATAGTTAAAGGCCTGTTCCTCAGCGGGGATAAAATGAAATGGAACATAATGAGCAGCTATTATCAAAGGTTCTGCTTCAGTTTCCGCTGCTCTCCGCCTTCTTTGCGGGAAACAGCTTTTTGAAACTTAACTTTCCCACCGGTGTAAAGCAGACGTGGGACTAAATGCAATGTTCAGGTACGTTAAGAAGATGCCAGCAAATTGTGATTGGTCGAGCAGATGTGATGTCAACATGTCACCAACAACCAGCCATTTATCCCAGGCCCTCGTTAGATTTGGGAGGAGGGGGAGGACAGTAAGAGAGGCCTGGATTCAGTAGCTTGAAATGAAAGGTGTAAGGGAGGAGGGGGACATAATTAACAGAGCAGAATTATGCAGGGAAAATTTAGAAAGATGAAAAATAAGGACACAGTGGAGACATTGTTAGACATTGTTTTGGGCCAGTGTATCTAGCATTCAGTTTTCCGCTGGCATATCTGTAAACTATATAGTCTGGACATTTTCCTTAAATGCTCCAGGAGAGCTGTGTGTGACAATGCAAAAATGTCCAGGTCAGTTGCTCCGGAACATTTTCTGGAACTTTACCTGCAAGTAAAATGTCCGAAAAATGTCCGAGAGAGCACAAGTGAGAAAAACAGTGCATGCAGAACTGAAAAACAAACAACAGAATATAAATATTTCAGGGTGAAAAGGTGGTGCCATACAGGTAGAAGGCACTTACGAAGATATCCAATTGGAAAAGTTGTTGCAGATAAGGCGATGAACCTTCTACCAAAGTTTTGTAAAAGTTAAGCTTTAACTTCTGATAAAGTTTGTTTTTCCTTTGTGATGTTCTTCTTCAATTTCACACTTCTCCTCACTGGTCTATGTAATTGGGATAAATAGTGGGTCATTTCCTGAACAATTAAACCCTGGACTGCGTGTTATCATGATTAATTATGAAAATGAAAGCAACAAAAACAACAACTTTAGTGTTTTGCAAAAGTATTGAACAGTGGAAGACAGTGTTTCAATGTGAATCATAGAGGGAATAAAGGGAATCACAATCAGAATACGAGCATGAGCTGGACTGAAGAGTGATTCAACACTGTTCATGAAAGGTTCGACAAACACTGTGCACACACGTTGTTTCACAAAACAGACTCCCTTAAAGGACGAGACGTGTTCCATGTGTGAAGAAGCAGTGACAGCAGACAGAAAAAGAAGACAGATCAAAGGAACTGGATGAGGCTGCACAAGAGAAAAAAAATAGACGCGCACAAAAACTCCAAACTTCTTCAGTCGAAGACAGAAAACTGAAATAAATCCAAAACTTTGCCTTAAAGAAAAGCAGCTGAGACAAAACTCAGAAAGAACACCGGCATCACTTTTCTGAGATTAAAGCCCTGCATGTTCAGAAAGAACAATAGAGACTTTGTGTTACACTTTAATGCCTCAAGGCAAAATTTCTGGGTGAACTGATTTGCATCTCTGCATCCTAAATGATGCAGCTAAGTTCTGAACATGTAACCTACTACGATATAGAGTCAGACCTAAGAATCGATAAACGTTCCGAACAAAAACTTAATGTAAACCGTAGACGGTCAAATTTAGAGACATTTCTTGCACACTAATTTAAAACTGAATGCTACACTTATAGTAAAACAGAGTAATTTCTGGATATGTACTGTATCAGTATGTACAAATATATACCTGTACATATTTGATTTCCTCGTCTTATCGACCACTCAAAGCACATTCAGCAAAAGCCATATTCACCCATTCACACACAAATTCATACAGTGCTAGTGTACACTGCGTTTTTTTCTCTCACTCACTGTCGGCACAGCCATCGGGGGCAATTGGGGTATTTTGGGGATCTTAAACAAGGACACTTCAGAGAGCAAAAGGAAATCGAACCGCCGTCCTTCTGGTTAACAGACAATGCACTCCACCTGCTGACCCTTAGAGTTTCGACTTGTGTCCTTATTATTTTACATACATGTATATCGTGTATTTTTGTAACCTCCTTCATAATGAATGTGAAAAGGTGAAACTACTAAAAATGTGGTCACAAAAAGAATATCGTCTTTCTCTTCTTTTACAAATACTGAACATAATACACATCCTTCCATCCACTGCTGAAGAGTTACGGAGGCTGGAATTTAACCCGGCATGAACTGGTGGTGGACTCCCCCCCCCGACACCGGTGAAAAACATCCAGGGAATGGATATAGAGTTAGTGACCTCTTATAAGTACCAGCTCTGCTCCCAGTAAAAACTACATTCACCACCAATATGGACTGCACTTTAACATTTTAGGTCTCAACTGTGCAATATTCACCGTGCTATATTCAACTGTCTGTGCAATATCAACAGTTCATGTGCAATCAATTCACTGTACATATTCTCACACTGCATATATTTATCTTTACACTGTATATACTAGTTTAATTACATGCATATGTTTCTATATTTCTATATATGTTTTTATATACCTTACACTTACTGAAATAATTGCATGTTACTTATTACTTGCTGATGTCTTTTTGACTCTTGCTGCTTTAATACTGTAAACTTCCCATTGTGGGACAAATAAAGGACTTCTTATCTTATCTTATCTTATCTCATTGAGAAAGAAGGAGAATGCACAGACAGGCTGCTAGTCTTTAAAAGAAGCTAACAAAGAGACACTCTCACACCTTAAGCCCGACTGGATGTGAGCAAAAACTCCCCGAGTCACAGGTGGAAGAGTATACTTCAGTTTTTTTTTTGGGCTGCCACAGACCAATCATCAATCATCTGTCGCCCGATGTTTTGAAACGCTGAATGCCTTCAAAGTAGATAGAGATTACGACTATTCCCCCGTCGGTGACATTTTGAGACATTTTTGAGGCTGGTGAGAAAAATGATGTATGACATAACTCGGCCTTGTGGAGTCAGTCTTGGTCTCTCTTTAAGGGACTATAAAGTGTAATCAGGCAGCAGTTAACAGTCAACACTTTGTCCAACCCTCACACCCACGGAACGCGACGCGTCGGCAGCTGCACTGAGACGTTGCATCGCCTCCGTCCACTTGGAACCTCTTCACTTCTCTCTGTTTTCTTTTCAGATGCCGTTACGCTGCGTTTGTTCCGATGCTTGCAGACGTGAGACACCGCAGGTAAGGTGAGCTCGAGCAAAATAAGTCACAGAGAGGAGAGGAGAAAACAATTACTTTGCTTTTTACCGGAACATTTTAGTAAAGGAGCAAATCTGTAATATAGTAATACATTTAAATCTGGCAAATTATATGACTTGACCGTGTTATATTATTGCTTCTCTTTGGATTCATTTTGTTCAGAGCTTGGTAAACAAATCCTCAAAAGGAAATTGAGCCGTAACATTTATTAAAGTAAGATTATTAAAATATGAATGTGTGTCTTTCAATGAAGGATTTGCTAACTTTAATATATTGTGATAAATCAATGTCATCGTGAGGTCAATATGAGGACGAATGATTGGTTGATCTAAATAAGCCGTAAATCATGTATTTAATGATAATACTTGCAAAAGTGAATGCATTACAACCCAAATTACATCATTTTCCGACTTCAAAGTGACATCATAACGATGTATTTTTTATGTGGGGATAATAGGAATAATTTAAGCTTTTGATTGAATCACTATATATCTTAGATAATTTGCTTTTCTGAATAAATGTTGTTTATCTTGACTTTGGACCAATCAGATCCAAAAGTGAATGATCTGGAGATACCCTCAAGTGTAATATTACATGATTATTTTCCTATTTTATAGATAGATCACACAGACACGCACACACAAGGGAAACAATAATACACTGCTTCAGGCTACAGCTATCAGCATGTAGGGTAATGACATCACTCAGGAGAACTAATTCTAATCAGGTAAACTCCCCCCCCCCCCCCAAAAAAAAGTGTATAATTAAGCTGTAAATTTGGGACGCTCCCTGTACTCTGCTGTGTCGTGTCAACCTTGGCTGTGACAGTGTAAGTGGAGAGCAATCTGTCACCCTCTTCAGGTTCAGGCTTCAATATTTCAACAGCCTTAAGAAAAAGTGCTGAAGTGGCTGGATGCGAGTTCCGCCACTTAGCAATTAAAGCCGCGTCGCACTCACAGAGACAGTGCCACTATTAGCAGGAGGTGCAGGAATCAACTTTAAAAAAGCTTCAATTGTTTGGGTAATCAACAACAACCCGGAGCCAAAACACAATCTGTAGAAAACACAAACCGCAGTAAGATATGCGCAACAATGAGGAAATTCTATTGTGGAGATTCATCTGTTTTTAAATGCATTACGTGAGAATACACTTGCACTGAGGCCGGTACTGAAGTTCCCTTTTTGCTTTTGCAAGCACTGTAGCAAATCTGCTTCTCTGTCGCTTTCACGCTGAATTCCACATTATTAACATCTCGACAAAAGGGAGCAGAGACGCCTCTGCGGTGGAAGAATTTGCAGCGTTGAAGAAGTTGGACATTTCTTTACCTGTGACTGAGAGCTCCGTAGTCCTCCGCACCACAAAGTTCCCGAGCTGCAGTTCACAGGTGTAATTCCCAATGTCGTCTTCCCGTACTTCCTTGATGGACAGAGTGTCCCGCCTCCTCTCTATGGTTTGTCTCCACTGCTTTGGCTTGCATTCCTTTATTCAAAGTAAAGAGAAAACACGCATGGGAATACAGAAATGTAAGTGTTAAGCATAGACTGTGTAGAAAAATGGACAAATATGACTCCTTCCAAAAAGCCAAAGCGTATGGGTCATAAACCCTTCCTCCTCCATGTTAGTGGATGGGGGTTAGAGTTATGACATGGATTAAATCAGAGGTCAAAGTACACGTCAAATACATATTTCCTAAAAAGGTTTTCTGTCATATTTTGACACTGATGTTTGTTTCAGTGTATATTTCAGGTAGGTTTGGCTCTAATTTGTTATTTAATGCTATTAAAAAAAAAGGGTGAAGCGTCATGATTGACAGATGAGACTGTATCACAATTGGCCGAGTGCACAAATCGACAGAACCTCGATACTGCGGGGCTCCATCTCATGATCACTACTGCAAAGTCTCTGGCTCCAAATGTGCAAGATCGTTCGTATCCAGGATATTTTGGCTGCATTCCTGCCCAGTAAGAGGAAGTGGAGACGAGTCGCCCATCTTTATAAACAATCTATAGTAAAATCCAAATACACATTCAATTGTGGCTACTTTTATGAATATGTTTAATTCCATCTTTAAGCATAGAATGAAAAAAGTCTATATCTCCCATTAAGGGGTACAGTAGCTTTGCACACAGTCACAATAGTAGAGAGGCCCTGTATCAATACATAGCATGTCCCCAAATAACCTAGAGTTAGACCAGTGCACCCCCCCGAGTCTAACACTGTGATCTATGTGTCTGAATAGCTTTGCATGTATCATTCTGAGGCAGGACGACACCACTGGATCAGGTGGCAACAGCTATTATTGAAACCATTAGGTTTAGATTTATGTGTAAAGCTCTTCCTATAATTGTTTCAGCAACCAGCTAGTGCCACTCAAGTTATTTTATTAAATTAAAGAAAAGTGACCTTATTACTACTATTACTTCTATAAAGGCATGATTGTATTTGTTATGCATGCTCACAGTGGATTTAGAGAAAGATCCCTGTACAATACTCTACTAAGTTTTTTGGTTTTTAAGGATATTGTGAAAACTAAAGGTAATATAACCAATTTATTGATTCACTGATTGTAGTTGTTCATGCATTCGAATGTGTTCTCCCAATGGATGAATCAATGTTGGCGTTTCCTGTGATATATAATGATATTTTATGGTACAAAAGATGGAGTGTTGCACTTCCATCAAAAAGAGCCCAGAGGATACGGCACAACACATAACAATGAAAGGTATAAAAAATTGAGGACTCTTCTTCTATATTCCCACAGCTCTTTCTACTGCTATGTCGCTGGTGAGTGAACAGAGACTTCCAGAAACAGTTGAGCTTTTTTCAGATTTTGGGCCACAGCACACCTGAGGCGATGGAAACTGGGGCAGTGTGGGTTTGATTCCAAACCTCGGTCCAAGACGGGTCCTCCCTGAATTCGCTCAGCGCCCACTGACAAAGTGGGAGCCGACGACGAGAGGTGCGAATCCCACTCATCGCTCTGCTATTTAAATTTGGATTTGGAGGGGGAAGTGAAAAAGGGATGTGGTCACTTTCACGTTTCATGAATTGGCCCTCAGGCTTCACCACACAGCTCCGTCACGTGAGGTCTAAAGAGGTCAGTCGCAGTGTGAGCATCACAACTCTACATAAAGAGGAGGATAGAGTTTAAGTTCCTGTATACAATAGATTTATTTAATTTCCATTGATGCTTAAGTTAAAGATTGTATTGAAGCTAATGATTGTTTAGGTCTTAAAACACAAAATAGCTTTTTAATTCTAATTGAAAAGTTTCCTTCTCATTTTGTGTTTGATAGATTTCAATTAGCAGAACAAACACCGTTGTTCTGAATTGTTCTTTTCTTTTTCTCAAAATAATCCCTAATATTATGACTTTACTATAATTTCATGACCTTTTCTGTTCAAATTCATCATTCTATTCCAGTAATATTATAACTTTTTCCTCATTAAATTCATGTTTTCCTCCATAAACATTATTACTTTTTCCTCATTAAGTTACAACTTCATTCCCATAATATTATGACATTATTCTTTAAATCTTCAATATGGCTACTACTAATAACCCATCATTCTTCACCATGTTAAAAAGAAATGAACCAAAAATATAGACATTATTTGAACAAACAGAAAAATAAAGGTAGCAGCTCACCTTGAACCACACAATCTCAGGCTCCACTCCCGGCTGTGTATAATCCTCAATGCCCGGGCAGGGGATGTCTTTGCTTTTGCTCAGTTCTGCCTTCTCAAAGACCCTCATTTTGGAGTTGTAGCAGAGGTCTGTGTCGTTCTCCGCCACCGTGAGGGACATGGACACCTTCATGCAGTACGTAGAGTTCCTGCCAAAATAGAAAGTGAATGAATCAGTCGGAGATATAGATGAGGTTTGATCATATTGAAGTCTTTTCCAGGTGCAGCAAACCAAAAGCTGCCAGCAGCCCATCTCTGTCTCCACAGAAACTCAGAGACCGTGCATTCAAAACCTCCACAACGCTCATTCCTCAGATTTCATACAAATCATTAAATACAACGGAGAATTGCTTTTCACAGAAAAAGATGTAATACACAGCGCTGTGCCATCAGTGTCTGATTTATTAAACACTTATATTTTATTGAACATTTATTAAATAACAATTTTTAAAGGATTTTTGAATGGATGCTAATTTTAAATATATTTTAAAAAAATATCACGTACCCCCTGGAGTACCTTCACGTACCCCCAGGGGTACTAGCACCCCCATTTGAGAACCACTGGTGTAGACTGTATGTGTGTACGTGAGGCAGGGACACGCATAGTAATGTGGAGCGACAGCGCTGAATGTCAACAGAACTTGAAGATTGATTGAGCCTTTTGTTTTCACGTGTTAAGCAGATACAGTGCGAGCTAGCAGAAAATTACTTGCTACAATTGATGTACTGTAACTGCTCAGGTCATATACATAAAGAAGAGAATTTATAACGCAGGGGAAGGGAGGCGTAAAATGCAAGATTACTTGTAATGTTTGGAGACTACATGCTTGCCTGGGCTCACAGATACTGATGAGTATTCATCCATGAGGGAATAAACATTACATATTCCTCCTGCTTGGTATTGCAGAGTAATTTCGGTGATTTGTGTTGCTCCTCTATTGAGAGCTTTTGTCTTGAAGTTGTAAATGCTGCTGATCAGATCTGGCCGTGCCCAGCAGAGCGATGCTGCACAGCCACATGAGAGGCAGATACAGCTGCCAGGCGTTCACCGTGATCCCGTTTGGGTCGTTAATGGGACAGCGATTTGGAGATTGGATCTGCTGCTTGAATAATTCTTAACAGAACATGGGGATCAATGAACACATTGATTCGCTGTGAATGTTATGCTATTTGAAGGAGGGCAACTGAAGCAAAGGTCCTTGATGATCAATGGATTTAATAAGAGCAACTTTTCTTTGCCCAAACTGGCTAATAAGACTGTCACCATTGACAAGCACTGTGGACTGACTGCAGTAAATCCCTCCTGGTTAAAAGACCAAACAAATTGGCAGCGTTTAGGAAAATCTCATTGCTAATTTTCCAAATAAAGCTGGTTACACAAATTGAGCTGAACCAACAAACAATTACAAACATGTTAAATCCTTACATAATTGCGCAGCATTAGCTGCTTTGTGGATTAGTACAACTCACACTGGTCTTCGCTACAGTGTCGGCAAACAATCCCTCACCCTTCGAACTGGCCGGCGCCATGTGCTCAGCTTACAGTAAGTGTGCCGTTTTCATGAAGCTCCGGATGCAAATGTGACATGATGTGGAGATTATCCCAGACAACTTCCACCAGATGGACACCTGTGCAAATGAGATCCCACGGGTGTGCTCCCCTCCCTGTTAAATATTCTGGGCAACACTGATAAACTTGCCTGCTGGTAGCGAGAGAGAGAGAGAGAGAGAGAGAGAGAGAGAGAGAGAGAGAGAGAGAGAGAGAGAGAGAGAGAGAGGGAGGGAGAGATGGAGAGAGAGAGAGCCTCCGCTCCGCATGAGTGATCAACGGTGTGGGCCAACACTTTGTCCTACAATGTCTTTCCAACATTTCACATCCATCACAATGCCTTTCGACTCTCCTGACTATTCACCGAGCAGGTATGATGATCATGAGGCTTATCCAAAGAAGTGAGCAGGAAAACTACCCTGCTGCTGCCGCACACTCCAGAGACCGGCTCCTACACACTGAGCGCTCAGCGCCCGTAGAACTCTGCGTACTGCGGATACAGTGATAACAAGCTGAAGTGATACCGTGGCATTAATGGGGGAGAATGTCTGTCAAATGTGTCATATTGGAGGGGATGTGCAATGTCGTGGTACAGATAGAGAGCACCCTGCATACATCAACCCGGAGAGGTGTCAAGCTGACAGCCAGCGTATATGGCTGGAGGGCTGGCAGTGGACCCGAGCTGCAATATGCAGCAAATGCAGTGAAATTATGAGCAACGGTCGGCTCAGAGTTGAGCGGGCTGCTGAGAGGAGCATGATTGGCACACCAGGGAAACGCACCACAGTCTGTCCTCAATGCAAACACTCTGCATTTGTTAAATTTAGAGGTTAATATAGATTCATGTACACAGCTGTTGCAACATGAAGCCCAACCCAGCCATCTAATATGTATTTATATCGTTTACTGCGTCGACTGTCAGTGAATCTACCCGACCAGAGGATGACACCAGACAGGAGCCGCCCCTCAACTGATCTGATTTTAAATAATAGGCATCAGAATTGATTTGAAATCCTCCTGAGAATCCTGTAGGGAAATTAATGAACTAAATTAATGAATATCTTAATTACTATAAGTCCTCTCTCATTGAAATTAGATGAAATTATTGCTGATTAATCATCAAACTTACTTTTAATGCGACGGTGTGAAGCAGAGGTGAAAAGTCAAAATGTGGAAGGTTACCTCAGCATAAAGTGAAATAAACCCACCACAAATATGAACTCTTTACAGATGTTGACTCTATGGTAACATTAAGGTCATGAGTCAGGATGTAATTGGCGTTTAAATAGAGATGACCTAAATTTACCTCTGTGCAGAATTTGAGGCAATGTGAAGAAATGTGACGATACCCTGGAGGTATTAGCCAGACGACTGACAAGGCGTTTCCCTAAAGTGCGGACTATGGACTTTTATAACTTTACAGCCCTTTACCCACACAAAACATCCCATACAACAGACTTGAGGAAACAAAACATGACATGCAAAAGCTTGACAACGACTGGAAAATGAAACCTGTGTGTGTCTATTTTGAGAAGGTTGTCATTGTTAATACGGCGACGTCCCATCTCGTCTCGTCTCATCTCATCAGAAAAAAAAGGTTAAACAGTTTTTTCCATCACACCAGACACATCCTCCGTCGCTGGCAGCATTTCTTTTTTAAAAGACAACTCGCAAACATTCCTCCTGTAATCAGGGCATCAGAGAGACTGCAAACATCTGCCACATCATTACCGTGTCCCTTATTAGCACTGTATGTTTGCGCCTCTACAGCAGGCAACCGTGTAGCGAAGCAACTGCAGGTACATTCTGAATTGAAGGCCAAGTTAAAGTGTCACATCCAAATAAAGGAAACTGATACCAAAATAGACCAATTGGGTTTTGGATGATGCTTCTCTTTCCTCAAATGTGTGGAAAGTAAAATGAGTATGAAACTACTAGAGCGGTCTCAAATTCCAGATGTTTTCCTCCATTCCGCATCGGTTTACCTGAGTGTAACATAATCCAAAGGGACCTACATCAACGGGGACCAAAGCACATGAGTGACATGACTCGTAATAGCCCGATTGTTGCCACGTGCGTCAGCAGCGTACACCTGACACGGGAGTGAAATGTCAACCAAGCCCACGTCAGGATGTGGAGCGCAGATGTGAAAACAGCCAAGATCCATCCCGAGAGAGCGCACATCAGGCGGCTAATGCAGCCGGGCATGATTCGATGTGCCAGATCACTTAGGTGACAGATGTAGCGATGTATTTAGACAGGCAGGGAAAAAGTCTGGTCAACATCAGATAGTGGCTGAGACCCAGACAGGTCTAAGTCCAAACTGGCACAAGACAGAGACAAGTCTCAGAGGTCACAGAAGTTGTCTTGATACCGAGGTTGAAGCGAAATAAACCGAAAGCATTAGCATCGGCTCTCAGTGGGCTTGTACCTTCCCTGTCCATGCCGAGCCGAGATGATCCCCGACCAAGGCAGGGCTGGCCCAGTTATCCTAAATCAGTATTTTATGATCCCTGCATTATTTATGGCGAGAGCGAAGGTCATGGTGAGCAGTGGGAAGACTGGGCCTCCTACCTGTAGCACCCGCTCATAACTCACCTGTCAACTCCAGGACCAAGCGCGCGATGATTAAGCACCCTGGCTCCCCAAACCTGACTGTGGGCCAACTTGCTCCTACTTAGCCCCTGTCTAAGAGCGCGGCACTTGTCTGCCATGCTGGAACAACCGAATCCTCCGGTATAATCTCCCTCGCCCTACGGTCATGGTGTTTCTCTGTCCCTTCCTCCACCCATCTTTTCCTACCTCGTCTTGTCGTACACGGTTTCTCAGAGAGAAACACGCACCTCTGCGGGTAAATCACTTTTACCACGCTGAGCAAAACACATCCCTGCACCTGCCTACACGCTTGTACCCACACACAGGAGCAACGTGCACCCACAAACAACAGTTACAGGCAGAGAAGCACTAACTCTGCACTGTGCAAAAATGCTATTCTTTTTTATTTTAGGTTTCTGAGCAACAAAGGTGTGATTACAAGAGAAGTTTGAAGGGAAATACATGAATACAATAGGGGTTCATTGATTGATTCAATTAAACTCATGTCTCTCAGTATCTGATGAAATGATGAAAAGCCCATTTGTTTCATTTGCTAAACCCAATCCTCAACAATGTTTTCATATTGCAAGTGGACATCCATTAGATTCTTCATGTTCCAATTTGATTTAATTTTGTTCCCCCGCTTTGTTGCTCTCAATTACAAATGTAGCTCGAGTTCGAGCCTCTTATTTCATTTGAGTCACAAAGCAAAAAATAACTAATAAAACTTGGCTCGTTGGAATTGAGCAAGTACATGTGTCATTTCCCTCTCTTATTCCTTCTGCAATAAAAAGTCACAACTCAGCATTAAAATATATTTGATTGTGCAGGAAAACAATATTTTGAAGCCTCTGAGGATTTTGAAAACAAACCTTGAATGGTCCCAAAACGTTTTTCGAAAAAGCTGCAGGTTTATTTCTGTGTAAAACTGATGCTTAGCATAACACAAATTAGGGTAAACACTAATAAGTAAACACACATAAATTGAATTATTGTTATTTGGCAATTGAATTTGAATTATTTCAAGGGGGACCCCCAGAAAAGGAGAACCCTAAAAAAAACGGTTGCAATAGTTAAAATTGCAATACAGAAAATATGCATTACATTTAAAAACCCTTAATCATTTGTTAAAATTGAATTTATTCTTCTTGTGTTGCCAACACATCACTCAGCCAACACCATCACAGAACCCATTTTATATTCCTCGACACGTCAACTCATCTTTATCCGAGCAACCTGATTTCAAAACAAAGCATAAACCATTTGACTCCATTGTATTCTCCTCTAACGTCGTCATGACCTTATTCATTGGTTCCCAGGCCCTCTGGGTGTAATGTACGAGCAGCACACTGCTATGCATATCAAATACTAAATGTCTTATAGTAGCAATGTTGTTCCCGGAATGGGCTGTTGCACTGAGGATATGGGCCATATTGGAGAAAAATGTAAACCAGACGCAGTCGTCTGTGTTGTTCTGTTGTCGGGGTTTGGACAAACTAAGCAGTTTCTTTTGGGGATGTGAGCAAGACACGTTCCAAGTAATTTGTTACAATACTCAATATATAAATATACTACGATACTAGATACTAAGGACATATTGGTCACAGATGCCTTTGTGGCCTCCACAATCAAAGGTTACATCCACTTTAAACTCATTGTTCCAATCTTCAAATGTGCATATACTGTACATCAAAAATAAAAAAAGTTGTCAAGATTGGGTGGTGACAATGATAGAGGGACATGCATTCTAAAAAAAATAGAGTAAACATATTGTAATTCAAAGCCAAACTGTAAGTTAAAGAGTAGTCCCAGGAAACAGATAACCTTCAGGGAAACGTTCCCTAAAGGTTCCCTGGAGGTTACATTTTTGCAACCTTTAACGAACATTCCCCAGATACCCTGCATTGTTAGCTGGGGTATTTATTTATAGCAGTTTTTCCCTGGGTGGGTATTCGAGTGCTCATACAGTATTTTTGCAGAAGGTTGTTAAAGGTTTTTTTCTATTCAACTTTAGAAAGGGTGAAGGTTATTTAACTGTCTCCCTACTTCTTTATGACTCTGAAGCTGGATACATTTTTATACTAAAGATTGAAGTATGAAGTTTTGTGGCTGAAATATAGAGAAAAAAAGGAAATTAATTATATATTGTTTGTGGTTGATTTTGACTGGAGAGCTCACACTCAGACAGCAGTTTATTTGAAACTAATGCAGTCTAATACAAAGAGGCTTGTAATAAATCCTCCTTCCTAGAGGTTATGCTGTTGAGTCTTTGTCTTTGCACTATATGATAATAGTAATGTTGGCTTACTGCTGCACTGCTGTATAAGATTGCATTAGTCTTATCCCTGTGTAACTTATAAACTGCCAACTTAGTCTCCATGACCTCACACATTACGACGTTTCCTTTAAAAGAATACACTTTGCAAAAGCTGTTTTTTAATCCTGATAATACCTTTTCAAATGCTGTACAATACACGGTATCACCAACGTTTTAAATTAGCCATTTCATTTGTATGAAATTGTAATTAAATGTCTGTGTCAAGCCCCAGCCTATTATAGTCTCACCCTTAGGATTCAGGCGAGCTGGGGGTTCTCTCCTATATCACAGTTTGACTGACAGCTGCGGTATTGCAGATATCTCGCTCGGAGCTCGCAATCCAGAGGGGGGGAGCAAGGGAGGACGGGGGAGGGGGAGGGGGAAAGGGGAGGAAAAGTTGGCTCCGGTGCCAAAGTGATTGTGCTTGGAGAACGGCATTTCTGACATTTGTCTGGCAGATAAAAAACACCACCAGATATGAGGAAGAGAAGGTCAGTGTCCCTGCCATCAGATAGCACTGGTCTGGCGTCTTGTTTGATGACTTCCTCCGCTTCGGTGTGGACCAGGAGAGCCAAGAGGTCTGGATGTATGTGAAAAGCAATGCTGAGGATGTGACTGAATACAATTCCTAAGTCATTGAAGTCAAAATATTCTCGGTGGTGCGTGTGCAAAATTCAAAATGAAGTTGAACTTAAGTGTCAAGTGTGAATATTGCATGTGCATGTACAGGATGAATAGAGATGAAATATGTAAAGAAATAAAAACAAGTCCATGTATGACCTTCTGCTGGATCGTTCTGGGTATGAACACAGACTGTGACGACTGGTTTAAGTCAAGAGGTCTCGAGGAGTATAATCTCCACAGCCGACCTTCTCTCCCTTAGCTCCCTGCAGCCGGCAGCCATTCGAGCTTGGCTTAATCAAATGGAATCGAGCGTGGGACAAATGACCAATCAGAAGGAGCATGAAGGGCGTGCAGAGGAATAGGTTGAGACTGTAATGCATGCACATGGTAGATTGAATTTATATTCCAATTTCAATTACAAAGAGCACTCGGCATACTTCAAAATGAGCACATAGAGATCAGCGTTGCCAACTTTTACTGCATAAGTGAGAAAAGCTACAACCGGTTTCCATTCGCACCAAAGTATTGTTGTCTTGGATTCTGCACATGGAAATACCAAACCCATTGTTTCCCACAGTTATTGAAAACCCAGGTGAGATGCAGTATCTGGAATATAACACTATTTTCTTCAGAGAGCAGGCATGTGCACCGGCATGTGATATGCAAAACAAAACACTGCGAGCAATGCAATCTCGCAGCTTCAGGAGCTAAATTATGGAACTGAATTGCTCTTCAGACGTATGTTAACTATGTGCAGATATAGGATAATTGAATTAATGAAATTCCCACAATGTGCTCTGCGTGAGCGAAAGTTTAATAATACAGCCGTAGAGCACAAGCTTCACAGGTGGTCATTGTATGAGGCATTAAAATAACTGTCTTTTTATGAGTAAATAATTTGTGTTTCTCTGCAGCCTATAGAGAAATGAAACAAACACAGACAGCAGAGTTATTGTGCAGATATAGATATGTCACGGATACAGATGTATAATTGTTTTTGGAATTATTTCAGCCTATGAAATGCTAATATCTCTGAGTACCCAGACCATTGACTAATGTTCTAATTATAACCTTTATTTAATTTATAACACTCAGTTAGTGGTATAGAAGTTCGTGGGTTGATGACTAATATACTATAATTCACACATGGTAGAATATTCATCTGTACTGTACTTTGCTGCAATAGGCAAAACGTCGAATACAATTTTATCAGAAAAAAACAAACAAACACAAAGCTACTATTGATTAAAAATGTATATACATTTCTCCTTTCCAGTTCTAAATAGTTGTCTCTTATTATCCAGCACCTGGCCCTACAGTGGCTTCATGTGCACCCTATTCTTTGACACTACCATTGTACCGTCAGGCGTCCACAGTGCATATCTGGCCAAGTTCTCGCCGCCACATCCCAGCTGAATAAAGCGAAGTGTGAAAGGTGGACTGAACCCAAACAGCAGCCCATACATCATCGGACAATGGCTGCTGGAAAACAGCCTCGTCTGAAGCCAGAGCAGCCAACTAAAAGGCTGTCCAAACACCGTCTCGACAAAGCAGTCAGGTGTAAAAAACACTGAATATAGGTGAACATCATCAATAACCCCTGGCTGCTGGATGGAGCCGCTTGGCAAATCCATATCACACAATTAACTAAAACCCAGCCTGGGCTCTGTGAAAAACTGCTGCCAGGGTTCTGGCACCAGCTCTCTCATAAGTTAACCTCGTAAAGTAGTAATGTGAAAAGATCCTAAACTAAGACAGAATACCTAAACTATACCTACACAAATATCGGATGCATTCTAATGAAAGAAATACATGCAGGTCAATTTTTTTATTTTAAAACAAATTGCTTTCCTATTTCTTCATAAAACTGTGTAAAAGTGAGAATGTCGCTAAAATGATATAACACTAATGACATGGTGATGAGATAATAACTATAATTAATTAAGATGTGCTTTGTGCAGATGCCAGATCAATCAAAAAGAAGAGATCACGAAATGAGTAGCAGGCGTCCAGATGTCCTGGCTAGTGTATCACTGGTGTTTAACATTATTGATTGATTAAGTAATTTTTCATTTTTCTTCTGCAGTGCACAGGACGTACAATAAACTCTATTAATAAACATCCATCAGGGCCCCGCTGCTATAGCCATTGTCTGCAAAGCAATTCCACCGAGCCACAGTTAACCGATTGTCTCCTGCCAGGTATCTTATAACACAAACACCACCCTTAAATTATACATCATCCACAATCCCTGGCAGCACAAACCGCTCCTGCCGCTCCTTAGTCTAGTGTCTCTCATTGGCTTTGACAGCTGGGCTGGATCAATTGGACAGGCCCTGACTGGGGCTGAATGACAGAGTGTTCCAGACGGCCCATTCGGACTGTCACTTCCCTGAGAGATCACCAGCCACTCCTGCCCACGAATACTAATACAGTCAGCATGGCTGTGGTCTGGGACGAGTGCGGAGGGAGGTTTTTAAAGCGCACGTGGAGTCTTGGTATGTATGAGGAGACGCAGGTGCCAGGTGAGGCCGCGCCCAGAGAAGCGATTCGGGCTGAAATAAGCAAATGGATGCACATGCACACGCACGCGGGCTCCTTTGCTACTTCCCCCTCCCATTGTCCTTTGCTGGTGACAGCCCAGGCCTTGCAGGGCATGCAGGAAACCCATTAATAAGCCCGGGACAGTGGCTGCATGCCAACGCCGCTGAACAGGGTCAAAGGTGAGACATTCGCTACCTGCCATGAAGTGGGATCTTCCTCAGGCTGCTACATCTGTCCTTAATCTGACACTGTAATCCCTGCACTTCCCAATGAGATCCATACAGTGTGGTTGGGTGCGCTTGATTTGTCTTTGTACATCCATCTATTGAGTGTGTGTGGTGTGCATTCTGAGGTCTTTTGCTCATCCTTGCTGGTAAAAGGAACGTCTCTTTGTGTGGATTTAAAGCCACTTCAGAAACATCATGGCAACTGACTGACTACAGTGCAACTGCCTGCCAATGTTCCTGCTTATATCAGATCACAGACAATGTTGTTAATTAAAATAGAAAATGTATTACATTTGTTGGAATGTTTGCTTCAAGTTGGATTCTGAAAAGAAAAGTGTGGTTAGAACAAACTTTAGACAACTGCTAAATGGTCAATATTGACCCTGATAAAAAACTAGAGTTGATTACCTTTGTGCTGCTTGTTTACCTGTAAGCTTTAAGTATAAACCAATATTATTGTATCTCAGGACGGAGGGGCTTAATGTTTTTGTACCGCATCGATCTACATTATTCAGCACTCAAAACTCCTGCTAAATTACGATGAGAGGGAGGATGGAGAGATAAGGCAGCGTGAACTTTAAACTCTGCAGAGAGAGCTGGCAGTGATTGAACTTCATAAGACTGAGGTGAACGTCAAGTGAACTGCAGCACTGAAAAGTTGATGAACGAGATTGTGAGAGGATTCCATCACTCCCGGCACATCACCGTTGTGCTTTTTGACATTTCTTTCAGTTTTTTCAGCTTATTATTCAATAAATATATAATCGACTCGTCAGGCTTTGATTTTGGGTCTTACATTTTTGTATTTTTTGGTGTGGGCACAAATTGTCTAATTTGATGTAAAATCCACGGGAACTAAGTGCATGATTTGGGACGTCTCTTCAGGCATCATAGCACTAACTGTACCTGACAGTATACATTTTAAACCTAAATTTTAATGATACCTTTTTAATTTTGCTTTTAATTCTGCCTGATTTTGTAGTTTATTGCTTATGTACTCTAACTACTCATAAATATATGTATATGTTTATCTCAATATCTCCTTTTGTGCACAAATGCATCCTTGTGCAATTATCCTGTGCCACCGGCCATATTCTCTTTATTTTCTTTTAATTTCGTTGATTTATTTTATTGCCTATTTTATACTTTCACATATGCTCTTCTCTACTTCATTTTGACTCTCTGCTGCTGTAACAAGTGGATTTATGTGGCGATGGATCCATCAAATGAATCTCATCTTATCTCTGAATCCTCATTCCTGTTGTTTTTAAAATGCTCAATAAATAAATCTGACTTGACTTGGTCAATGTACCTGCCCATGTACAACTTTGAGTAATGTTATAGTATTAATGTAGCAAATTAATAAATGAATAAATTAGTTATTTGAGTTATTTCAGAGTCGAAGTCAAGCTGCAAGTCCTGAAAATTAGGACCCCAGGACTTGTGGGAAATAGATAAATAAATACTTACAAAATTATAATAATAAGAACACACGTAATGCTACTCCAGCAGCATTGCTGTTTGCTCCTCTACCCATAATCAGCTCAACTATCAGGTCGACATCTACCACCAGTTATAAGTTCCCTACCTACTCCTCTGGATTCAAATCCAAGTCACATCCCTTCAGAGGGAACCGATTTCAAACATCTCCCCTGTTTTTCCCTTTCCCTGTCATGTTGTTAGCCATCCCAGCTTTTACTCGGCTGTGTCTGTGCTGTCAGTGCGGTGAAAAAATAACAGGAATTAGCAAGTTTGTAATGCTAATAGGCTTAGAGAGACACTGGCAGCAGTGGCTGGGAGTTAGCGGTATCCTCCAAGTACCCGGGTGGCCCGCTTGTGTTTAGGTATTTGTGTTCTGTCACTCTATAGTAAGTGACACACTCCTCCACTGCAGATGTTTTTGCTCGGCATACGACCGAGCCCCTGGGGGGTGTAACATCTGAAACAGCTGACTGCTGACCTCGATTTGACACATGGCGCTGATCATCTCCTCCCTGCCGCTCCCGCCGCGTGCGTGTGGCGTGAGCGTTCCCCCGTCGTACGTCCGTAATGCGATGTAGATGTGTGTGAGTGTGCAGAATGCGGCACAGTAATAAAGACATGCACAGAATGTTGAATGTGTGTTGACGTTGGCCTGCTTTCACATACAGATTGGAGGCACATTAAGTTCCCGTCAGTGGCAGCTAGACTCAGGGGAGCAGAGAGCTGACATGTCGCGTTTGCGTATTTCTGTGAGTGCGTGTGTGTGTGTGTGAGCGTGCATGCATATGATGATGCCCTCTGACACCCTTAAGTGCAGCTGAGCAAATATGCAGAGATGGGACGAGTTCAGGCACCCTGATGTATGTGTGTGTAAAGTAAGAGAGACGGGAAGGCCAGGAGTGTAAAGTCACAGCGTGTAACGCGTGGAATCATGTAACAAAGTGCACGTTTGTATGCATTGGTTTGTATGAGAGTGCACCACAGAGAAGGGAAGAAACAAATGATGCAATAAATGAGGAACTGCATCATAAACGGCAAAATTATCCATCTAGATCTAACGACATATTTCGCCTAATCTGGAAATAAATGACTGTTTGTGCCAATGTTGCTTGATATGTCTACATCATCTTGAACAATATTAGGATGACAAACAGTTTTAAGAACATTCCTCATGATTAGGAAATTACTTGAAACTGAATGTGTAATAATATCCAGCCGCTTTTCAGACTTTGCAAAACTTAGGATGTGTCATCATCTGCATTCGGCCACATGGTGATTAAGCTGCTCACAAAGATCTTCTACTGGAATTAGATCTGGTAACTGGGGGGGGGGCTCCTGACATGTTCATGAAACCATAATGAAACTCGACCGTGGTAGAGGTCGAGTTTAAGTTGTGGCCATAGAGATGCACGTGGTCAGCAACGCTACTCTGGCTGTTGGATTGAAACAATGATTGATTGGTATTAAAAGGGGCCAGAAACACACATTCCCCACATCGTTACATCACCACCACCAGCAGCCTGGACTGGCGACACAAAGCAGATTGGGACCATGTATTCATGCTGGTGACCCTACCATCTGCCTAACGCAGCAGAAATCCAGATTTATCAGACCAGGCGACGATTTTAGGCTTCAACTGTCACGTTTGGGTAAATCTGTGTCCACTCGAGCCTCAGTTTTCCCGGTTAAAAAGAACGGTAACCAAAATACTTCATGCGTTTTGCATTTTCAGATGCTCCCTGTATCTGAATAACCTAAATTATCCAATCACGTCTGACCTCTCTTGTCGACAAGGTTTTTCATTTAGCAGAGGAGCAGTTTCAGAAAAAGTCAACCTAGCTTACTCTGGACCAGCGTTCAAGACACAGTCCAAGTCACCAATTTCCTTGGAAACATGAATTTGAGAAAAAACTATTTTGCACAGCAATAAGACACTGACCTCTCGTTACATGATGCCAAGAAAAATGCCGCATCAGTGTGTGTTCGCTGGATTTGGTGTAGCTGATGTGGGTGTGTTGTGAATATTCTGCCCACACTGTCCATCTCTGACTCATGCAATAACGCCTGTCACAGACAACTGGCAGAAATATCTGTATCTGGGGAGGCTGTGAGAGCTCCTGAAGAAATGGTGGTGCACACGACACTGTCTCACTTACAGCAGAGGTACTTTGCTCATGGTGGTTTGGTCTCGACACCCTTTAATGTATGAGTCCCAAGCTATATATATATATAATGCTGTTAACAGAAAAAAGCTAATGTGGTAAATGTTCTATTATTTCAATAAAGGGTGAGAAATAATATCAAACCACTGCCTCTCTTTAATCCTCACTATGCAGAACTGATTTCTAAAATAAGAAAAGCACAAGAACCAGTGGGGTTTCAGGTTCAGTTACCAGGTCACCGTGACCGGAGGTGTTCCTGAGAAATGGTCAGGCCAGTGTAGAGACGACTTCTTCTGTGGTCTAAGCATTCTTGGACACACCGGTCTGTACCGACACCTGCTTTCAAACAATAACATCATGGGGGGGGGCCCTTAGTAACAGGGACTGAATTGTTATGACATGCTCCAGTATGGAACGTATCCAGTAAGAGGTGATTTATTGCTGTGCTGTAATTCATCTGTTCCACCGCTGAACACTCTAATTCCCTTCGTCCCTTTTTTAGAGGAAAAATCCCCACGCTGCCTGATCCAAATGTGAGATGTTAACATATGCGAGCGCCGATTGTCTATAGGACCTTCGCTGCTTAAACAATAGAGAAAAGCAATCCTCTGATTTGGCGGCGGTGACTGGGGATTGAAATGAGTCACGTCGGCAGCCCGACGCGCTTCTATTTGATCGTAAAATTGGATGAATCAATTGCTGCCATTTTTAACACATCATCAAAGCTCAGACGCAAAATGAGAAGAATGTGACCAAAGTAAATGTGGTTTGCGAATGTCATACTGTAGCCCTTTAGGGTCAATCGTTCAGTCTTTAAACGCTGCAGTTCAAGTGTGATTACTGCCAAAGTGCTTCACCGGAGCTCTCTTTAATCTCTGAGAGGGAATAGCATGGAGGCGGCGCATCACGTGACGAATGCAATTCAGCATTGTTAGACATTTTTCTAGCGGGTATAAATTCAGTTTCAGTTGACGTGTGGTACGAGGAAGCAATCAGAAGTCTGTTTCCCAGAAACCATTGTCCTGTCAGTCACTCGGACGCAGCCCTGGTCCTTACGATTATGGCTCCACTCAACAGAAATCACAGCATATGCTAATAGAGGGCTCTAAATCATTCTAATTTGATAGTCCCATGTGGTCCATTGTGATACATTGCTGTGCACTTCAGAACACTGCATTAGAATAAACATGTGACGCACACACACACACACACAGAGTATCCTAATCCTCACAGGCCTTTTAAGCAGGCCCTGTTTAAAGCCACCGTATGTCACTGTAAAGAACCGACTAATGAGCCAGTCGAGGGAAAACGCCCTTTACCTACAAGGTTAATAAGTTATTACTAAATACTCAAGTATGTGCAACTCTGCACATTATTCAGCTTTTTTGTATTCGGCTCAACTGTTGTAAAACTGACAGTAAACACCTTGTGACATATGAAAGTTAGATTTCTTTTTTTCAGCGCTCACTTAATACAGATTTAACCAAGGGCTTGACGATAAGACAAAATACTATATCATGTCAATATGATTGATATCTATTATAATTATTAAGTGTAAAGACTGATTTTTGAGTGAAGGTTGTGGACACTGAAAAAAGGTAAATCAATTGTGTGTTATACCTCCTCGCTGAGCCTGCATATACATTTATTTCCTATTCTACACGTCCATATGTTCTCTTGTCAACCTAGTTTTTGTTGTAATATGTGATTTTCCCGGGGATAAATAAGTTATATCTTATTTTGTTTCATCTCATCTTATCTTATCTCTTAAACCTTTATTACAATATTTATTTATATCGTTTTACTGCCCATCCCTAATTCAACGGACTTATGAGTTAATGTATTCAGGATTTAATGAACTTATATATTAGTGACATTAAGATGGCCGTTTCTTTAAATTCTCAAATATTTTCCTCAATGGTTTCTCCATTCACTTTTTTTATTTTAAATAACATCTTAACAAGGTCTGGCAGTGTTAGAGCTAATCAGTGTAGCATGTGTTTTTATCCCTATAACAACCCCCTAGCTGTGATGGATGCTTCGAATAAGACAGAAAATCAGTAGAACTGATTATTAATCAATACTGGCAATTTGGGGATAAAGGTCAGTGTTGTAAATACTCCATTTTGGGTGGCACATTTTAAGATTTAAATGTCAGGACAAGCATGTGTGACTCTGCAAAGCAAGAACATTTAGGAGCAGCACAAAGCAACTGCAGGTAACAATAGTCCAAAGAAATGCCTGCGGAGAGAAATCCTGTGCCATGGAAAAGTGCTTTGTATTCACAGCTACTGTTATTTCTCTCCATGACGGGCAAATAAGTGTTGCCCCTAAATTTGCCTCTGAATGGCAGAGACTGGCGACAAAGCAACTCGACGCGTCCAAATCAAATCTCGTGGCTCTACTTTCTGCGTGATTACACAATAACTCCGGGCTGACTGATTGTCTACCTCCAGAAAAAACGCTGCCAACATGACTGAATGGAGAATTGTTGGATCGGTGCTGCCCGTTTCTATTCAAGGCGGCTGCCACAGCAAAGGGGAGCGGGCTAATGGTGCTGAATAGTAATGACTCAAACCTCTTAGAGCTGAGAAACACAAGGAGACCCAGCACTGAATGCAACTTCTCAAACGCACATTATTCACCTGTCCCAAATCGTTTGTTCACACTGGAATACGGATGTTTTTGTGGATTTTCCCTAATTCGAACAACGTCACGCTGCCATTTTTCAAGAATATGTGCTTCAAAGTTCCCTCGAGGAAATTGCTGCGGGCTCAGAGACAGCAGCTTTGCCTTTTTTCTTTCTGACTGGCCACGGCCAACCTGCACGGTAATGAAAACTTCTGCCAATATGAGCGAGGAAGCCAGAAAATTTACCACATTACTGAACTCATAAATCAAACAATCGTCTTCCTCCAGCATCACGCAAGTGGAAAAGGAAGATAGTCCCTTACTTTTTTCTTTTTTTTTTATCTGAGCAGCTTTTTCTTTTCCTCAATCTTCATGAAGTGAATTACTGTCCCTTCTTTTTTCATATCACTCCTCACTCTTTTACTTGTGAGGGCCAAAGAGATATGGATTTACCACTTGAACCAAATGGCTAACTGTCCACTAGAGGAGAATAAAGAAATCATTTAGCATATTAGGCCACGCAGAGGGACCTCAAACTGCTAAATGATGCTCCGTGGATTACGCACCAGTGCTCTTTCTGCACTTTATCAGAAATCAACGTTGTTTTTCTCATGCCCACAGAGTTCCAGAATCTTATTTACTCCCACTAATTTACCGACAAGAGTTTCTCGTGAATTAGGAACAGCAATTGATATTTGTCAGCACTGAAGAAAGCAGAAAAAGAAAGAGGAATCACCTTAATACGCAGGAGTAGTAGCCCACGTCATCCAACTCCGCTGGTCGAAACCAAATGGCGTCCTCCTCCTTGCTCATCCTCGTGCCATCGAAACTGATGGGTTCTTCAAAGTCCCCGTGTCCTGCGCTTTTGTACCACATAAGGCTGAGCCCTGCGCTCTGTGCATGGGTGTAGTTGGCCCGGATATATCCATAGAATAAAGCGCACTTAATCCGTACAGGTTCCCCCAGAAGCACCTTGTATTTCAGGTAGTCCACTGACCAGTCCGTGCAGCCCTCCACTGAAAGACAAAGGAAGAAGAAAAGAAGAGTAGAGTTAGTATGATTTCTGCAAACGGTGTGTATCATCACTCCAGGCCCAGCAGTGGAGATTTGTGCTCATGGAAAAGGGAACGTGGCAACCAGGACGAGACCAATTTCAGCGCTGGCATCAGCTCGTCTCTTCATGTGCTTTGCCAGCAGTCCTTGTATCGTAATCAATAAAGATGCTCTCTCCCCTCCATGCAGCATTGATGTCTCCGTCTCTCTTTTTTTTGTGTTTCACAAGACGACACAAACCAAATTAGGCTCTTTGCAAATGCACAGTACACACCTCGAACAAAAAGCTGCCTAAGTGTGCCCATATGAATTCACAGCTGTTTTAAAAAGGGCCCGAGAACCAGCGTGTATCCTCGTAACATGTTAACATGTTGCCGTTTTACTATCACAACAACCCATTAAACGTTTAAATGAACTGTTAACATATCGCTTGTTGCGTCCTGCCTTTGTTCGCCGTCTGCCCCTGCCTTCACCTACACACGCTGTATTTATATTTGACTCGGGTGTCACCATCTCATACATATTTTGATTCGACTGCCAATAAACTGTGTATAAGCCGCCATCAATATCCGTTTGAATGGCGGTGATGGCAGCCACTTACGTTTGACCTGAGAAAATGAGAAGCTGCTGCACGCCTGTGTTCATTTCCTGAAGCTATCAGACCATATTCACGCCTTAAACATTTTTCAATCATATAAATGGGAAAAGAAGCTTGTCTTCTACTGCGCTGCTACACATGCCAAGGCTAAGGAATATGCGGGCTCCCGTTAAAACATCAAATAGATTGAAAAATAACCGTATTATTCATGCACAGCAGGCAAAGGGTTCTCTGACTTATTTGTCCTTCTTTAGGTGTATATAAGATTTAAGTGAAACACCAAATATATAATTGACATTTAATCCTTACCAAGCTCTCGCACACCAATGAAAACTCACACAGATAATACCGACGTGCTGTTGCTAATTGAGGTCTTCACACATGGTGAGTTGTTTGAAAAGACAAAGGTATCGTTTGTGTATCAAGCGTTCACAGAGAAATAGGAAGAAAATGAGTTTCCGGTGAGATGAGACCTTTTTCATGAAGCGAGATTCTTGAGTAAATGGTAAATGGACTATTCACCTATTCACACACACACACACACATTCATACGCGGTAACATTTCTACATGCAGAGCTTTTTCTATCATCTACACTGTCGTCACAGGGGCAAGTTGGGGTTCAGCACTTTGGACATAAACTGGAGGAACCCGGGATCGAACCAACAACCTTTTGGCTCGTGGACGACTTGCCAATCATCAGTGGACGATGGAGAATCACATAAAAAAGACGCATGGTCTATATTGACATGTTCAAGTATGGTCTACAAAGCATAGATTCATATTTGACTGTATTGATAATCCGAACTCTCAATATTGTCACCTAATGATGAAATTGCATATATATTTATACTTATATTATTGGAACATTGGAATTATTGATCGTTCAGAAGTAGAAATAATCATACAAATATGATAATTATCGTACATCTGGCAACGCTGACACTGAGACACCTGTTAGTCAGCTAGCTTCCTCGTGTGTAATTGCGATAAATTACAATGGCAACCTATGCGGCAAGCTGATGCAAGTAATTCCTACATTATTTCAAGGTTAACAATAAAATGACAAGAGAGATAACATAATAGTTATTTATCATCATCTCATCAGCCCGGTAAATTGTGACACTATATACTGTAGCTTCTATTTTATACCGTATAAATTATCTATCCTGTCTTCCTCAATTAATGCTACCCAGGATGACATTAGGCTATACATTTCTCAATGAAAGATCGTCGCTGCATATCTTACAAATAAGATGAAAGCTGCTGAGCGTGCACCACATTTTTCTAAATACGTAAACTTCTATCCAATCCGTCGGTGCCCCTTTGAGACACAAGCAGACAAACTCTCTTGTATTAAAAACCAATCTGGGTTCATGGCTAATCCAAAAACAAGCTCTCCCACTGCTTCACCTTCCTTTTTCCATTACTTTCTGTTTCTGACGTCCTTCTTTCCCTCACGTCACCTCCCCGCGTAGCTCTTCCTTCGAAAACATCTGGCGAGCACAGCTGCCGCGGACTCAACAGGCTCCACTAATTGAGCCTCCATAAACGTTTTATTTACCAAAGAAGGCGACTTGGCCACCAATCAGCGAGACGCGGCGCATGTGGCTGTTGTCGTGGGTAACCGGACAAATGGTGTCGGTGGGGAATTGAATAGCAGTGATTTATGTTCATTTATTGTATTGCTGCTGTGCTGCAAGGGTCAGCCTGAGAGTGGAATCAACACTGGTGGGAGCTCTGAGTGCTGGAGAAGAGATGGAAAAGAGAGACGTGTAGTAAGAACACTCGGAATCACTTGAACAGGGAGAGATGAGGACGACATAATGACACTCAGCTGAGGTACAGTTTAATTGCAAAAGATCCATCAATTCGCAAAATCTAGCAGTCACTGATCTTGGGGTTATCCATCAAAATAAAGGGGGGAAAGTCCAACCGTCCTGTAAAAGAGGACTCAATGTACCAGAATGCAATGCAGTAAAAATTTGGGATTTTAAATAAAAGCCAGCATTATCAGCAAATAATGGCAAATTTACTTATCATTCAGCAATAAATAACTTTATTGTCTCTTAAGGTTGCTCAAGGGATTTATGAGAAATTTGAGAAATCTGTTCAGTAAATGAAGGAGATAAAGACAAATGAGGCTTTTTTATGAAATGGTTAAAAATATATATATAATATACAGCTTTGGAGTCTGGGTATTCTTTTTTTCTTTAAATGACTCCTGTGATTTCAGCATCAGGCAGGTTTGACAGCTCATTCTACCTACATCTCACAGACGTGTCAGATCAGCACCTTTTCTAATCTGACGTGATCCTAAATTAGCAGGAGCGAGTCGTTCTCTTCATTTCATGAGACTGGGAACATTGCGTTCAGATGCAAAGCTTTGACGTGACCTTCTGAACTGCCTTTTTTTGCTGTTGTCTCAATTATGTGGGTCTTCCCAGGAGCAATTCAATGAGACATCCAAAACGCACAAAGAGTGAATAACAAGAAACCGAATTAAGCAAATAAAAATGCTGGAGAAAAGCGGCATGAGCTCTGCAAACTACCCAACAGCACAATCCTTTCATTGTGATTACGTCTAACTGTTACTATGGCAACAAAGGATCTACCCTCGCTTATCGAGAACTTGCTAATTAGTTTGTGGACGATAATAACTTGAAGGCTTAAGGTAAAGACAACCACAGCAGAGATGGCTTCTAATCACGTGTCCTAATTTAGAGTCTGGAGTGTTTTACTTTCACGACTAATAAAAACAGCAGGAGGGCGTAGAAAGGTCGTGTGCAACACAGAACAAGTTTAGTTTGGTAGAAAGTCAAGTGTGAGAAAACCTTTTCGTCTTTCTGTGTCTCAGCTGTGCAATGCATGCATAGTCAATGGGTGGTGCAGGAGCCCAGCACTTCCCTGCAGATAAATGATTGCGTGCAGTGATACTATTGAAATGTTCCATCTTATAGTTGTCGACTGGTTGTACTTAAATTCATTCAGTCGTAATTCATATTTTTCTGTCGACATGTTGCAACCAATTATGGTGGATTCAACGCGTGGTCATTTAATAACATGCTTTGTTTTAGATTAAACTACACAATAATATACAGTGTAAAGCTGTTACAGTTACTATAGTCAGAAATAGCCACATAATCCAATCGTATGATATTTAACGTGATTATACTTAATAATAACAATATACTCCACTAGCTAACCACTAAACGTTTTTTTACACCTCTATAGAATGCTGCCAACCCAGACGGAAAATAATATGACAAATTTCTCAGACTGGCTTTCATTTCGTCTCCACACACACGGTAGCAGAAAAAAAAAAGGCACAAAGCAAATTCATCACTGCCAAACATCAGACAGCCTGGCTCTGTCACTGCCTTTCCCATCAGCACTGCAAACAAACACTCAGTCCACTCCTTTCAACAGCTGAGCACTTTCACTCTTACTGAGGAGGAACGTCTCACAGGACGGGGAAGAGGAGAGCAAACTGCTTCAAAAGAGTTATTTTGATGATGGAGTACAAATGTGCTACTACAGCACAGTACATGATATCGTGCACAATTCTACAACAGGGTCAGGAAAACACAAAATGACATGCACTTGAATGTAGGGATGTTTGGACGAAAAAATGTAATTACATACTCAGAGGGAAATGGTTGATTATTGCTGAAAACATTCGCAACATATAGCAGTGAGTCTTTTCAACAGTGAAATTAAAAGAGGCTTTTTCAACCACCCTAAGGCATTCAATTACTGCACAAGGTTTTGAAAATATCCCCAGTTCAACTGAGAATAATAAAACCGTCAAAAAAAAAAACTAAATTAATTTCCCTTTAAGGGTGAACTGAAGCCCAACTGTTTCAACGGGTTCGCCGTGTTTATCTCCAATTCCGCCACAAGGAACGTGCCGGCGCCAATATCCGTTATCTTCCACCCATCATCAAATTGCCAGTTTCATCAGATTTTTTGACAGAGGGTTATCGTTCATTTCATTAAGTGAGGTTGGGGATTCCGCATAATCCGTTGGCAGGAAACAAACATGGTACAAAGCCTAATTGAACTCGATTAACATTTCCCCCCGCTCACCAGATTTCCATTCCACTGGATCACAATTGGTGAGGGAATTGGGCAATCCGCTGAGTTATAATAACAACTCCAGCAGCACTTCAGCGACTGGGACCATCAAGCGTACGCCAAAGAAGAGAAGGGTAAATCCAGACAAACTCCCTGAGTACGTGTATGTGTGTGTGTGTGTGTGTGTGTGTGTGTCTGGGTCCCAACAATTCTGTTTGTCGACTGAAAAAAATGGAAAATGGTAACTGTCAGCTTTCGCCAAACGATGGCAGAGCAAATGTTTGCAAGTCACTGTGCATGTGAGTCAGGATTTAATTGAGCCGCCGTTCCCTGACACCACATCGAAATAGGTCCTGTAACCATATCTCGATTTAACACCACGCCATTAAACAAACACGGGGCCATTTGTGAAGCCTGCATTTGGAAAAGGTCTTTATCCTCTGGTTTTATGCATATACCCACTTTAAAGAGAATGTTATTCATAAAAGAGAGAAAATATGATGACAAAGGTAATTGGCTGCATAGGTTTTCATTTTTTAAATATAAAATGTCAACCGAGGGTTACACACAAATACAAATCATATACAAATGACTGTCAACATGTAAACATGTTCATAAATACCAATATGAAAAGCATTTCCTCTAAGAGAAACACAAAGTCTAGTTTTGATTTGACCCTCACTCTTAAGAGGATTACTCTGTGGAACAGCCCTCAGGCATTTTCCACTTATCTACAGAAATTGTTTTTCTGAATTTAATACACATTATAATGTGTATAGCTTTATAGGAAATAGATTGCTTATTTCCAGCGTATTGAATATGTAGGACAGGATATTCTAAAATATATTAAAAAAATAAATCTTGTTTGCGAGACCCATGCGACACAGATGGGACCAATATGCTAGTAAAGCATGAAAAAACAAATATGATGCGTTTGTGGTTTAAAGGGCACCACAATAAAGCTTAACAAATGTTATGTCACGGTGTCCCAGGGAGATTTTACTATCACATGAGCACAAGCACGGGCTCCTCCTGGAAAAGAGGTGATCAGCTCATAAATTGGGTTACAGGTCTGCTGAGGGGTAATCGTATGCAGATTGAGTCGGGTCACCACGGAGACTCCCACAAAGTGTCTGCTCCCTCATAAGCACTCAAGGAGATGGTTCACTACCATTTTTCTCTATAAAAGCCCCAGTGTAATTTAATCAGAAAGGTGTGCATACATTAGGCCTGGGCTGATTGGATAAACACACAAGCATCTGTAGACACACACACACAATCTACGAGGTGACGCGACATCAACCTTTACTTGCCCTCAAGAAAGTGTAGTGTGTTAGCTGGCCGGGCTCCAGGGTCCCTAAAGGAACTTATCAACTTCACAGCCACTTTTTGCCAGGGGAGGGAGGCTGCGCGGGGGAAAGAAAGATGTCTCGAAATCTTGACCTGCCATTTTCCACCTTGTGAAAACGCTGTCGCAGCAGAGTGGGTCTCAATTAAGAGCAAAATAGCTCTGATGTGTGGGAAAGGTAACCTCTCTGCTGCTGGCGTGCGGGGGGAGATTACCGACATGATTGAAGTACCTCCAGGAGCTTGAAGAAGAGAATAAGTCATCAGCCAATAAAGACATCAGCCACGGCCCTCTGCATGTGAAAGTATGCATGCGCACACACACACACACACACACACACACACACACACACACACACACACACACACACACACACACACACACACACACACACACACACACACACACACACACACACACACACACACACACACACACACACAATAAACAAGCAGAGAGCTTGTGCTTGAACAGAAAATAATCAATTCTGAAAAGTGCAGCAGGGAGAAAGAAGGGCTGTGTTGTGGCACTGCAACAGAAAGGAAACTGCAAATGCTAAAATGACCACCGTAATGGGCCATATGGCGGCATGAAGCAGAATCTACAACCACCTGTGAGTGAACAGTCATCTATAAATACCCAGAGAGGCACTGCAGGGGCCGAAATGTTAATAGTCCCACATCTGATGAAATATGCCTATTAAGTACGGCGCTGGAATAAGGACGTAATTAGCCGAACTTAAAGTTAGCATAAAGACAGGAGGCAAGGGCAAACAGCGAGCCTGGCTCTGTCGAAAGTGAAAAGATTCCCTTGCCAAAAAACTCTGAAGCTCATTAATCAACTAACCCAAACCCAAACCCAAAATGACTGTGCTTCACTGGCTGTTTCTGGCAAACTATGCAACAGCAGGAGACACAAGAATGAATGCAGAAAAAGATAAACTATTGCTCTAACATGCAACTTCCCACAAATAATGAATCCATCCAACCATTATCCTGTAAGGGCTGCAGGGGGGGCTGCAGCTAACCCCACAGAGTCATGGTACGCACACATACAGTCTTTATACTTCATACTGAAACAAAACCTACTTATTATAACATATCTTCATTGTTC